>NW_011495051.1:11868493-11873181 GCF_000754665.1 Bison bison bison | reverse complement strand
CTTTCATCAAGAAGCTCTTTAATTCTTCACCTTCTGCCATAAGGGTGGTGTCATCTGCATATCTGAGATTATTGATATTTCTCCCAGCAATCTTGATTCCAGCTTGTGCTTCCTCCAGCCCAGCATTTCTCATGATGTACTCTTCATATAAGTTAAATAAGCAGGGTGACAATATACAGTGTTGACGTACTCCTTTTCATATTTGGAACCAGACTGTTGTTTCATGTCCAGTTCTAACTGTTGCTTCCTGACCTGCATATAGGTTTCTCAGGAGGCAGGTCAGGTCGTCTGGTATTCCCATCTCTTTCAGAAATTTCCACAGGGATCTCACTTAGTTGACCTTATACCAAAAAGATAAATTAAATGAGTTAGTAGGGTCAAGGGCAAAAAATATAATATTTTCTAGTATAAATTATTTCTGCTTCTCCATAATAATGTGTACAGGGGAATCAGTGTCCCAGAACATGGAGGGGGTTGGCTACAGAAAGGTCACTTACTGTATGAGAGAATCTTCCATGTGCTGGACACCTCGATCTGTCTTTTGGTACAACCTCACTTTTATAAATTTAGCCAAGCAAATTTAAAACAGTGAGCTACTTATGGATATTGACATAGTCTTACTTTATGTATAACATTTGAACAAGGAAAATTCCCCTAAAGAATCTTATCAGTCAAATCTGGTGATTGAACTCCACTGGGAACTGGCTGTACCCTCCAGACGCTGGAGCTACTTTAGTTAGTAAAAAGAAACACCCATTTCTGCTTCACAATTAGCCTTGGTTTATTTGACATCATCTAGACCACCATATCCCTCTCTTTAAGGTTAGACTCTTGTATTTCATTCAGTCACAACACGAGCCCCTGACTTCATGTCTAGGCATCTCTTATAATATGTTAATGTTCCCATCCAACAGTTAAACTACCAGTGTCCATCTATAAAGGAGCGCATTTGAATCATTTGTGTGAGCATGAAGGTTATAAGCATGTAGAATTTAAATACAACATGTGGCACAGCTCAAACTGACTACTTGCATTTTCTTTTAAGGTTTGTACAAGACTTATTTAAACTTGCAAATGATTATGTTAAAAGCTGAAATCTTATGCATGAAAACTGAGCTACAGTGTGGATTCGATTTAGGAATAATGATGAATAAGCATGTTCATGAATATGTTTAGTGAGAAAGGACTTCTGTGGCAGAATTATCACACAGTTCAATCTATCAGAAACTATTCTTTGAAGGATGTGCAGTTATCAAAGTATGCATCCTTCTATAAAAAGCGCATTGGCCTTTAAATGTAGCTAATTACTAAGAAAGTAGAGATTTAGCTTGCCGTTTTTTCCGTCTTCAATATTATCAACATCAAAAAAATCATTCAGAATGCTCATAAAATTTGCTTTCTGTGTTTCTTATGACTAAAAACTGTTTCTTAGCAATTGGATTAATCCTCAGTTTCTGAAGCATTTGCCAGAACTCTGAGATGAAAGGAAAAACATTCTTATTATGTGCACTTCTTGAGAAAGCAGTAGAGGCAAGATCTAAGTCCAAAATTATTCATTTCTGCTTCCAGTCTTTCTTGAAACCTTTTGCATGGCTGTGATGTACGAGAAATAACGAGAATTTTTATCTCCACCTCCTCAAGTAACGCGAATCATCTGTTCCCTTTTTTTATATATATATAAAAATGAAAGAGGGAAACTTGTCCGTGATGATTTGTGGAGAGTGGGTGTGTGTGAGATCTGCTATTTCCATGGTTAGCTCAGAAGTTGGTGTCACGATTGCTTCCTACACAACAATATGGGAAACCACTTAGCAGCAGGAATCCCAGTTGGCAGAATTGCCCATTGTACCTGATAAGTAGACAGCTATTTGGAGGACAGATCCTCAGGGTACCTTAGAGAAATCAGTCAATGTTCTATTCAGAAATTAGAAACTCCTATGAAATGGGATCATATATTTAGGAAGTACACCAGAGCACAACAGTGAGTTATGGTGATGATGGAGATTATTATTATTATATTCTTATAGCCACATGCAAGTCTTTCAACAAACACAAAAATAGTTTTTCAGAAAACAAGAATTTTGTTGAACAGTAACAAACCTCCAAATTTAAGAAATAAATAAATAAACATTTCAGAATGTTTTCAGAAAAGATTTGGAGTGCAGGAAACGATGACTTGAAGGAAGATTGGAAAATGATGTCCTGCGATTCTGAGGATTTCTAAGATGACTGTGAGTGTTATTTTGCTAGGAGGTCATTTTACCCGCACAGCACTGAGACTGCAGTACCCGCCTGCGATGGTATTGTGTAGACTGGTGATGTGTAGACTGAAGTATGATGTCAGTGTGATGGCAGCAAGGTCACTGGTTTGAACAACTCCAGGGTTCCACACATACATTCAGCTGCTCTGTGAAGTACCATGGGATAAAATATACTAGAAAGAAACAGTTTGGATAGGCCACCTTAAGTGATCCTTCATAAAATCAGAGTCCTGGTCTACAAGGTGAACACTGAGATCAGTGTTGTTTGGTCCTTGCTCACATAACATTTCTGCAGAGATATCTCTTCTCTCTTTTTCTGCTGTTTGGTGACATCAGGATGGATCTTCCAAGATGCTATGTTCCCCTCTCCCTGTAGAGACTGATTATCTCTTCCAAGAAGGTTGTCAAGTTTTCTGATGCACCCAGTGACAATAAATTATCAGTAAATAATAAATTACCAGTAAATCAGTTTTCTGGTTCTTATTCAGGTGTTTCAGCACTGACTGCCAGTTCCCTTGGAGGCCTTTCCTAGAACTGAGTATAGCCTGAATTTGGGAGCTATTCATGTTCCAAATCTAATGGTTTTCAACCTTTGTTCAAAGAGGTACTTGCAAAGAGCCAGTAAATAAATAAGTAGTCTCGTTGCTGAGTTTGGAGCCTTGTCTAATCCCTTTCTCCATCCACCTGTTGCCTTCTCTTGTCCACAGCAGCCACTGAGGCAGATCCATCGACCATCTCGGGCTCTGCCATGACCAGTGTTAGAAACACTGCTTAGACAAAAATCTGTTTCATTGTCTTTAAGTCAGTTTCTGCAGGTCTCTCATCATGATATTGGAAATTGTTCTTTTTCCCACTCTAAAAATAATCTCTGGATTCTAACTCATAATCTAAAGCTAGCACTATGATATTGATCAGTGCCTATAGAATTTGTATTATTCAGGAATCCTTTGGCTGCAAGTGCCAGAAAATCCAACTCAATCTGACATAAAGGGGATTATTGGCTGACATAATCGAAAAGCTGAGGGGTAGCATGGGCTTCCCTGGTGGCTCAGATGGTAAAAAAATCTGCCTGCACTGTGGGAGACCTGGGTTCTATCCCTGGATTGGGAAGATCCCCTGGAAAAGGGAATGGCTATCCACTCCAGTATTTTTGCCTGGAGAATTCCATGGACAGAGTAGCCTTGCAGCTACAGTCCATGGGGTTGCAAAGAGTCAGACAAAACTGAGCAACTAACACTTTAACTTTAGGGGCAGCACTGGATTCAAGTACCGGTGGCCTCCAGAAGGCTTTCTCTCTCTCTCCTCTTCTTCTCTTTTCCTACCTTTCATATTACTTTGCCCATATTGGCTTTATTTATGAGCAGGCCCGACTCCATGTGATAGCTCTCAGCTGGTCTTTTTACGTATTTATTCATTTATCAATGGCTGTACTGGGTCTCTGCATATAAGTTAAATAAACATGGTGGCCTTGACATACTACAGTATCAAATTGGAACCAGTCTGTTGTTCCATGTCCAGTTCTAATTGTTGCTTACTGACCTGCATACAGATTTCTCAAGAGACAGGTCAGGTGGTCTGGTATTCCCAACTCTTTAAGAATTTTCATCAGTTTGTTGTGATCCACACAGTCAAAGGCTTTGGCATAATCAATAAAGCAGAAGTACTTTTTTTTTCTGGAACTTTATTGCTTTTTTGATAATCCAGTGAATATTGGCAATTTGATCTCTGATTCCTCTGCCTTTTCTAAATCCAACTTGAACTTCTGGAAGTTCACAGTTCACATACTGTTGAAGTCTGGCTTGGAGAATTTTGAGCATTACTGTACTAGCGTGTGAAATGAGTGCAATTGTGTCATAGTTTGAGCATTCTTTGGCATTGCCTTTCTTAGGGATTGGAATGAAAACTGACATTTTCCAGTCCTGTGGCCACTGCTGAGCTTTCCGAATATGCTGGCATGTTGAGTGCAGCACTTTCAAAGCATCATCTTTTAGGATTTGAAATAGCTCCTGCTTATTTAACTTATATGCAGAGTACATCATGAGAAATTCTGGACTGGATGAAGCACAAGCTGGAAACAAGATTGCCAGGAGAAATATCAATAACCTCAGATATGAAAATGAAACCACCCTTATGGCAGAAAGTGAAGAAGAACTAAAGAGCCTCTTGATGAAAGTGAAAGAGGAGAGTGAAAAAGTTGGCTTAAAGCTCAACATTCAGAAAACTAAGATCATGGCATCCAGTCCCATCACTTCATGGGAAATATATGGGCAAACAATGGAAACAGTGTCAGACTTTATTTTGGGGGGGCTCCAAAATCACTACAGGTGGTGATTGCAACCATGAAATTAAGACGCGTACTCCTTGGAAGGAAAGTTATGACCAATTAGACAGCATATTAAAAAGCAGAGACATTACTTTGTTAACAAA
>NW_011495051.1:11867648-11868268 GCF_000754665.1 Bison bison bison | reverse complement strand
AGATCAGTCCTGGGTGTTCATTGGAGGGACTGATGTTGAAGCTGAAACTCCAATATTTTGGCCACCTGCTGCGAAGAGCTGACTCATTTGAAAAGACCCTGATGCTGGGAAAGATTGAAGGTGGGAGGAGAAGGGGATGACAGAGGATGAGATGGTTGGATGGTATCATCAACTCAATGGACATGAGTTCAAGTAAACTTCGGGAGTTGGTGATGGGCAGGGAGGCCTGGCTGAGAAGGCACTGGCAACCCACTCTAGTACTCTTGCCTGGAAACTCCCATGGATGGAGGAGCCTGGTAAACTGCAGTCCATAGGATCGCTAAGAGTCAGACACGACTGAGCGACTTCACTTTCACTTTTCACTTTCATGCACTGGAGAAGGAAATGGCAACCCACTCCAGTGTTCTTGCCTGGAGAATCCCCAGGACGGGGGAGCCTGGTGGGCTGCCGTCTATGGGGTCGCACAGAGTCGGACATGACTGACGTGACTTAGCAGCAGCAGCAGCAGCAGGAGGGAGGCCTGGTGTGCTGTAGTCCATGGGGTCACAAAGAGCCGGACATGACTGAGCGACTGAACCGAACTGAGCTGTACTGGGTCTATGTTGCTGTGCACAGGCTCT
>NW_011495051.1:11842916-11867548 GCF_000754665.1 Bison bison bison | reverse complement strand
CTCTCTAGTTGCGGTGTACAGGCTTCTCACTGCAGTGACCTCTCTCGTTGCAGAGCACTCACAGTTATGGCGCACGGGCTTAGTTGCCTTGAGGCCTGTGAAACCCTCCCAGATCAGGGATTGAACTTGTATCCCCTGCATTGGCAGGCAGATTCTTAACCACTGGACCACCAGGGAAATCCACCTACGTAGTCCTTAATGGGCTTTTTCCAATAATAACTCCATTTTTGAAATGGTGACTCATCGGACCATTTGCTATTTTTAATTAACAAGCCTTCTCTTCAAGCCATTTTTACATTCACAGATTACGTGAGTAGAGAATATAGAGTTCTCATATATTGTCCCGACACAGTGTCTCCTATTAACATTTTGTGTTAATGTGGTACATTTATTATAATTGATGATCCAGTATTGATATATTAGTGTTAACTAATGTGCATAGTTTATAGGTGTCCACTGTTTGTGTTTTACAGTTGTATGGGTTTTGACAAATGTAGCACGTCATGTATTCACCATTACAGTGTCATGAGGAATAGCTTCACTGCCCTAAAACACCTACCTGTTCATTATCCTTCCCTCCCTCCTGCTGAACCTGTGGCAACCAGTGATAGCTTTGCTTTTTACAGAATATCATGTAATTGTAATTGAAAATTATTTAATTTTTTCAGGCTGATTTGTTTCATTTAGCCATATGTTTTTAAGTTTGTTCCATGTCTTTTTGTCCATTTGTTTTTATTGCTGAATAATATTCCATTGTATGGAAATACCACAATTTATCCATTCACCTTTGGAAGAGCACCTTGAATGCTTCCAAGTTGAGGTTCCCTTGGTGGTTCAGTGGTAAAGAATCTGCCTGCCAATGCAGATGACACAGGCTGTATCCCTGGGTTGGGAAGATCCCCTGGAGAAGGAAATGACAACCCACTCCAGTCATCTTGCTTGGAGAATCACCTCGACAGAGCAGCCTGGGGGGCTACAGTCAAGGGGGTTGCAAAAGAGTCTGATATGACTTAGCGACTAAACAAGTTTTGGCAGTTTTGAATAAGGTTGCTATAAACATTTGTGTGAGACTCTGCGTGGATGTAAACTTCACATCATATGGATAAGCACTAAGGGGCATGTAGTTTCCATGGTGTGGTAAGGCCATGGTTAACTTCGAAAGAGCTGCTAAACTGTTTTCTGAGTGGCTATATAATTTTGTATTGCTACTACCAATGAATGAGAGTTCCTGTTTTCCACATCCTGGCCACTAGCTGTTGTTTCACTGTTTGAGATTTTAGCTATTTTAAAAAATGTGTAGAGATGTCCTGCTGTTTTAATTTGGAATGCCCTAATGAGATTTGACCAGTTTAATTGGTGTGCATGCTTGAACCAATCTCTATAATCAAAGGAATGGAATAAGTTGATTATTCAGGTTTTTGTATCAGACCTGATCACTCAAGCAGAGACCACAAGGATATGTAATCATCTGTAGTTACCAAATTCAAAAAAGAAAAACAATTTGCAGTTACCTAAAAAGAGAAGAGGTGCCATACTGATCAATACAGCATATACCCTCAGTCAAACAATCAATGAAACATCCTGATAAAAATTTAATGGTATTAGAAGAAGTATTCAAAGTGTTCATATTTCAACAATTCTCAAAGGTCGAGGAAATAAGTGGTGTCTGTATGGGGTGGAAGTGGGGATAAGTGGCAACGGGAATATTGGACTCAATTTCTGCAGTATATGTTCAGCTTATTTTCACTGTTATCTTCAATACATTTATTTTCAGTATTAATTATTTGATGCACATATTTATTCATGAGAATGTATAGCTTCTTTCTGTGTGAAACATCACATAGTGGAGAAGGAATAATCCACTAGAGGTCTTTTATGATTTAAATTAAGCTATTATTCAATGTAATTACTAGTTTGAATGTTTTAAAGTTTCTCTAAATTAGAACTATGTCTGCTGTGTACAAGATGGTTCATTGCACAATTATGAACAATCAGTAATGACTATGAGTTGATGATCATCATAGTGTATGTTTTAGTTGAGAACATAATTTTGGAAATGAATGTACAATGCCTATTAATTCAATCAAAAAGCTTTTTATATATGTTGATTTGATGTGTTCTTTGAAAATGAATTGATTGGCCAAGTAATAGGTTGTCACTCTGAATCTAAATTGATGAGTTTGAATCTTGCAGGAAGAAGGAGTGAGCACGGGTTAAATGTGCATAAATATTGGCACAAGTTAGTGATGTGAGTTTGGGAGGAAATAAGGGAGTCATTGTAAACATTTCAGGGTTTTATAATGATAGTTGTCCAACAATTGATTTAATCTTGGGATTGATTATTAACAAAAATGTAAGCCATATGGCATAAGACATTTACAAATATGTTTTTATCAGTCAGTTTTATTCACTGAGGACAACAATGTAAAGATTCAGTATTCTATAAATGTTTATAATACAGTGTTCTAAAGACTTCACTTAGTAACAAATATATTGGTGGAAAGATGCTACCATGTAGGATCTTTGTAGTATCATGGAAGAATAGTGTTAGAAAAGAATTTGAGTTGATGATAGATCACATTTATTCCGTTCAAGGATCTATGTTTATTTCATCCAAAATTCTGATACCATCTGCAGTTGCTTATTTCTGAAATACATTGGAAAAAATAAGAATATATTGACATAGAGGATATAGGTTTTCACATGCTCTGTGAAAAACTATATTCAACCTATGTCAAATAGCCAAGAAATTAGAAGTTTGCTGAAAAGAGAAAATCTTATATATTTATGTAAATTTCATCAATACCTATCTGTTTTATAATGTGTTGAGATGATAGGATATTGAAAGAAAGATAATTGATTTACCTACCCATTCCACTGAAACCTTTTCACAGTAGCTATAGGCTTAATCAGCCCACCTCTGTATTTAAAAGGAGGCAAGCTATTTTTGCTGCTATAATGGAGAAATAAGACAGAGGACCATATTTCCTGACTAAGAATTGAAGAACTTAGTTTGAAGTTTATGCACTCATTTAAGTGGTTTAAGACGGGGGCAGGAGGAGAAGGGGACAACAGAGGATGAGATGGCTGGATGGCATCACCGACTTGATGGACATGAGTTTGCGTGAACTCCGGGAGTTGGTGATGGACAGGGAGGCCTGGCGTGCTGCAGTTCATGGGGTCGCAAAGAGTCAGACATGACTGAGCGACTGAACTGAACTGAACTGATAAATATAATTAAAGATATCATTTAACTGTCATCTTCTAATAATGTTAGGACTTGATCATAACATTTCATTTTATTATCATTTTATTATAACTACTGCTGTTGTCATTGTCATCATCATTTTATTTCCATAGAATTTTATAATAGTCAAGTAGCACACTACACGTATCAATACTCAAACATGTTGCCATATTTTTATCAGAAATTATTTTTGGCTCTGAATCTATTGGAAGAGAGATAGAGGGAGAATCTAAATTGAGATGAAGGAATTTAAAGATGGAATCCATCACGTATGTTTAACTAAGAGAATAGTTAATTTGGGTCACTGTTTTACCATAGGTAGAATGTTAGATTGAGGATAGGAAAGAATGACTTGTTCATTAAATGATTTTCCAAAAACCACGTAGTCATTCTGAGTCTTTATTTCCCCAGTTGCAAACTGAGAGAACAGAGTAGAACCTAAAGTCAACATGAATACTTAGCTTATGTAGCCTCTCTCTTTCAAACCAAAATGGAATTGTTACAGTAGAATGCACTTCTACTGACATCTTTATCAGTATTTCAGTTTCTAAAAGAGATGCCAACTCTACCCAACTCTTTCAACTCCATTCTGAGTTATAACAATCTAGCCATTCATTCTCTGTCCAGAACAAGATTAAAATGTGTTTAATTTTAGTGGGGTGTTTTATTTTAGATTTCAGCTATGGAAAAGGACAAACAAATATAAACAGACAAACCAGACATCATGGGAATATTTTTTAGAGAGACACCAGTAAATATTTCTAGAAAAATATAGTCTTAAAACTTGCTGCTGGTACTTGCCCAACTTCATTTATTCAGTTTGGTCCAGAAAGGAGGGTGGTTGTTATTTTAAGAGCAAATATAGGACACAATATTTCATTTATTCAGAAGGGGGCACACTTGTGCTTTTAACAGCAGATATATTGAGATTTGCTAGTATATGAAATTTACACAAAAACTGTTAGGAAATGACAGAACCATTCCTCATTATCAGAGTTTCTTAAAATATGTATGTATATACACACTTTAATACTTCTTACACATAGAGAATAACAATTCAACATGCAGATTTAGTTTTGAAGGAGGGCTTCTTCATTTTAAGTCCAGAGTCTTATTAACTTGAAAACTTTATATTTTGGTCTGATAATTATTCAACACAATTAGCTTTGCTGTTCATAAAGAGTTATATAATCATGTAAATAACATGCCTTTGACAACCTCTCATGAATTTTAGTTTAGGCTCAGAAGTTAGTAACCTTGTAGTGTTAAGAATGTTTTCCTCACTAGTTTTCATTAATAATAAGTCATCTTCTGTTTGCAAAGATGACGTAGGCCCAATTGGAAGAAGAAGACTTATGCAATGAGTATCTTTCTACCAGTGGATTTAACTGTCTGAGGCCATAATCACCATTTTCAGGAAAGCAAGGTGAACCCTGGTGTGGTATTTGCCTAAGATAAGGAGTTTCTTCTGATGTTTTTGAAAGTCACGTCTAGTACTCACTACTTTGGCCTCAGTGTTGTTCTACCAAATTTAAATATTTTATCCAGATTGATAAAAATCCAAGAAGTTTAAATCATATAGAATATCTGGGATAAATTTGAAGGATATGAGAAGATAGCACATAATTAAATTTTGTTTTGAGATTTTGTTAAAAATTATCTTGGTTGTAATATGTAGGGCAATGTGTGTGACAAATGGTAATGAGTTTAACATATACAGAGCTTTTACAAATGATGAAGAATGTTTAAAATAATCCAATGAAATATGTACAAAAGTAAAAGATAGTCATTTGAATATTTATAAGAATGAAAATTATTATATAATAATAGAAAATTATTGTTATATATTCTATATTTGTGGGAGAATAGACAGTCTCCTGGAGGGCATGGCAACCCAATCCAGTGTTCTTGTCTGGAGAATCCCCATGGACAGCAGAGCCCGGTGGGCTATAGTCCATGGGGTTGCAAGGAGTCGGACATGACTGAGCAACTAAGCACAGCACACAGCACAAACTTAGTCTATATTGTAATCTAAAAACCACATGTTAAATAGTGAGACTGAGTTTTGGACCCACGTGAATGACTAAGATTATTTTAATACTCTCAAACAATGTTTATTTATATCTGAGTAAAGGAATATATGTGTAAATGTCTGTATACTTATATATAAATACATACTACAAAGTTAAAACCTGTCTTTTGTGTATGTTGCAATTAAGGCTTTTTAATTAAATGTGATACAAAGAATAAGCGATGGATAGGAGGACATACCGATGACAAACAGGCACGTGAAAAGATGCTCAGCTTTGCTAATTATTAGAGAGATTCAAGTCAAAGCTGCAATGAGTTAGCACCTCACACCAGTCAGATAGTCATAATCAAAAAGTCTGCAAATAACAAACGCTGGAGAGTGTGTGGAGAAAAAGTAATCCTCCTACACTGCTGTGGGAGTATGAATTAGTGCAGCTACTGTGGAGAACAGTATGGAGGTTCCCTTAAAAAGTAAAAATAGAGTTACCATATGATAAAACAATCCCACTCCTGGGCATAACTTCAGAAAAGATGAAAACTCTAATTCAGAAGGATACATGCATCCCAGTGTTCATAGCAACATTATTTATAATAACTAAGCCATGGAAACAGCCTGAGTGTCCATCTGTAGTTGAATGGATAAAAAGATGTGGTATGTATATACAGTAGAATATTATTCAACCATACAAAGAATGAAATACTGCCATTTGCAACAACATAGATGGCCCTAGAGACTATTATACTAAGTGAAGTCAGTCAGATATAGACAAATATTATATGAAATTGCTTATATGTAGAACCTAAAAATTAATGCAAATTGACTTATTTACAACATAGAAAACAAACATGGTTATCAAAGGGAGAAAAGTGAGGATAAATTTCAAGTATGAGATTAACACATACACACCATTACATATAAAATAGACAAGCAACAAGAATTTACTCTGTAGGACAGGGAACAATATTCAGTGTCTTGTAATAACCTATAATAGAAAAAATCGGAAAAATTATATATATATTTTATATATATGTAAAACTGAATCACTTTACTATAGACCTTAGGGTTAAGGTTAGGGAAATTTACACAATATTCTTAATTAACTAAAGTTTATTTTTTTATAAAAGAAGATGCCTGAGGTTGGTATGTAATAAATATATCTAGTCACTAGTTATGGCCTTATCTAGTTGTATATTGCAAAATAATTCATCACTTTTGGCTTCTGGACTTCAGCTTCTTCATGCAATGTAAAGAGGTAGGACTACCTAAATTCTAAGCTCTCTTTCAATCCTAAGGCGACAAGATTCCATAAATATAAGGCAATGGCAGCCCACTCCAGTGTTCTCGCCTGGAGAATCCCAGGGATGGGGCAGCCTGCTGGGCTGCCGCCTATGGGGTCGCACAGAGTCGGACACTACTGAAGCGACTTAGCAGCAGCAGCAGCAGCAGGCACTTTCTAATATGTCTCCTTTTCTCCATCCTCCACAGCCATAAGCCATATCTTACTTGTATACTGGAACTGAATATTTGCCTCCATGGCAGCCATCTTAGGCTATAACACCATAATTTTCATCTGAACTCTAGTAGTTTACCTAAGTGGCTTCTCTGCATTGCTACATTTGCCCCGAGGGAGTCCATATTGACATACAAAGCTCACAAAGTGACATGTTTTAGAAAACAACTTAGATCCTGTTACTCCTATGTAACTTTCCAATTATTGATTACAAGCAGTTTGAATAAAAATCTGAATTTAACTTGGTTCACAAGATCCTATATGAACTGGCTCCTGTCTAACTCCTTCTTCAAATAACATTCTCTCCATTCTCTCCGGCAGAAAGATCAGATGTTTCTATATATTTCTAAAGTTCTATAGAAACTATACATATATACAACTATACTTGTATAGATACAAGTCACCTATCTTGCTGCTGCTGCTGCTAAGTCGCTTCAGTCGTGTCCGACTCTGTGCGACCCCATAGATGGCAGCCCACCAGGCTCCTCTGTCCCTGGGATTCTCCAGGCAAGAACACTGGAGTGGGTTGCCATTTCCTTTTCCAGTGCATGAAAGTGAAAAGTGAAAGTGAAGTCGCTCAGTCGTGTCCGACTCCTAGCAATCCCATGGACTGCAGCCTACCAGGCTCCTCCGTCCATGGGATATTCCAGGCAAGAGTACTGGAGTGGGGTGCCATTGCCTTCTCCGTCACCTATCTTAGAATTCCACATATCTCCAACTTCTAATCATTCAGGATAGAGAACAAACGTTACCTAAGAAAGGCTTTCCCTAATCATTCTGGTGTATCTAAGACACCCCCATGCATTTGCATCCCACTGCCCTGTTTTATCATCTTCATGGTGCCATGTCCTTCTCTATATCATCTAGTTTATTATTTGGTTTCCCACTTTGTATGTCTTTCTCCAGCCTCATTCATATGTCAACTTGCTAAGTACAGGAGTGTGTTCTATGATAGGTTTTTCATTACTGGATCCTTATGGCAGAAAGTGAAGAGGAACTAAAAAGCCTCTTGATGAAGGTGAAAGTGGAGAGTGAAAAAGTTGGCTTAAAGCTCAACATTCAGAAAATGAAGATCATAGCATCCGGTCCCATCACTTCATGGGAAATAGATGGGGAAACAGTGGAAACAGTGTCAGACTTTATTTTTCTGGGCTCCAAAATCACTGCAGATGGTGGTTGCAGCCATGAAATTAAAAGACGCTTACTCCTTGGAAGGAAAGTTATGACCAACCTAGATAGCATATTCAAAAGCAGAGACATTACTTTGCCAACAAAGGTTCGTTTAGTCAAGGCTATGGTTTTTCCTGTGGTCATGTATGGATGTGAGAGTTGGACTGTGAAGAAGGCTGAGCGCCGAAGAATTGATGCTTTTGAACTGTGGTGTTGGAGAAGACTCTTGAGAGTCCCTTGGACTGCAAGGAGATCCAACCAGTCCATTCTGAAGGAGATCAGCCCTGGGATTTCTTTGGAAGGAATAATGCTAAAGCTGAAACTCCAGGACTTTGGCCACCTCATGCGAAGAGTTGACTCATTGGAAAAGACTCTGATGCTGGGAGGGATTGGGGGGCAGGAGGGGAAGGGGATGACAGAGGATGAGATGGCTGGATGGCATCACTGACTCGATGGACGTGAGTCTGAGTGAACTCTGGGAGTTGGTGATGGACAGGGAGGCCTGGCGTGCTGCGATTCATGGGGTTGCAAAGAGTCGGACACGACTGAGCGACTGATCTGAATGTGTAGATACGGTGGTAAACATATGGTTATTGCCCAGGAAATATTTGTTGCATGTTAATTTTTTTTCCTCAGGTCTTAAATGACTTTTTGACTGGTTCAATGATGCATATTCACCTCCGCAGATTTCTATAATACCACTACGAAATGTTGCAGGGTGTGTTATCTTCCTCATAGGGATATAAGGATGTGCAAAGGATTAAATGAGATATTGTA
Source organism: Bison bison bison (assembly GCF_000754665.1). Lineage (NCBI taxonomy): Eukaryota > Metazoa > Chordata > Mammalia > Artiodactyla > Bovidae > Bison > Bison bison. The sequence goes on along the minus strand of NW_011495051.1, from coordinate 11,858,812 downwards.
AATGAAGGTTACTTCATTATTATCACCATCCTGGTTTCACAGATGAGCAGATGACAAACCTGGTGCCCCAGTGGGTACATAATCACCCACGGGCACAGATATGAGCTCTTATATCCTCCACCAACCATCACAAAGGTCCTTTCACATAGTTATTTCTCCCCCTTTGGGCTGAACATCCCTCACTGAAAGGTCGCAAGGATCACAGAGATGTTTCTGAAAATTAAAAAGGGGGGAATAAAGCCACTCTTTGTTGAGAAAGGGCATACAGATCAGTGAAAACAGCCAAAGGGAATATAGGAATGAAAAATTCAGGGCAGAATTTGGCCTACTGGCCCAGACGGTAAGGGAATAAACTACTTGTGATGTTTAATGTAAAGCTATAGAAAAGTTAATAGGTTTGTGAACAAATGTCCCAAACTCTCAGCTCGGGGTATGATTTCCCAATTCAGCAAACTTTTTTACCCTGAGGGTAACAATTTTTACTCAGCTTCTGTGCAAAGAAACTGCTACTACTTCATATTTTCTTTTTCTGTTTCCTCAATAAAAACATTCAGTATTACTTGGTAGAATTCTGACCTATTGTTTGATATTATGACACTTTCTTCTAGGCAGTGCAGTGTCCTGTCATTGGGAGCCTTTGGTGCTAACCAGAACAGTGTACATTACTGGGGAGAATGCTAATATATTGAACTGTATCTCACGTCTTACATAATTCACAAACCAGCTCTTCAAAATAACTCAATTTCAGACCTGGGTGATATCATTTGTACTATATTTAAGTCACACTTAACTTTTAGTTTGATATATGCTCATTAAAAATATACATTATCTTCCTTGATTTAGGGTCACACAGCTAGTGAGTGAAGGGACTAGTCTTCCAAACTCCATTATTTGCATTTTCAATTGTTCAGCATTTATGCAAAGGCAGAAATTAACTTTGCAGTTATGTCGTCGATTTCTATATCCCAGTGGATATACCAATGTCCTCTGAAGTTGTGTAGCTCTGACTTGTCAAGATGTGGCAATGTAACGACCCCTTGTGCTGGATTTCTGATGAATTCCCCCACCTTGGCCATTTTCTGAAGGAGCTGTCCAGAACTAAGCTTGCCATGGAGGAGCCACTGAGGGAGGAAGCGTGAAAACAGACTTTTAGGGTTTGAATATTTGATTTTATGCATATCCAGTCTAAGCTTCTAGTTGAAGAATCCTAATGTGCAACCCTAGGAGAATTTGCTTTCTGGATTTCAAATACAAAAGTTCAAAGAAGTCTAGTTATATTTGAAAACCCCACATGAAAAAGTAAGTGAAGTACCTTGAAACTGCCAGTGAAGAGGTCATCGTGAAATCTACAGAGGTTAAACACACACACACACACACACACACACGCACATGCACACACAAACACACAAAGAAAACATTGGTTTTAGAAGAGGAAACTGTGTTTTCAAATAAGAGAATGGATATTATAGCTTTTAAAGTGCCATTCATTTAGAGGAGGTGAATCAACAGGGACAAAAAACCTTGAACAAGACTCTCTTTCATGTCTATTTAAAAAACTTTTTTCAATTTGTTGTACTATTAAATAGGAATACAATATTAAATAGCTTAAAATTTATAGTGATATTTCTTACATCCAAATGTGTGAAAAGAATTTTATATAATTTATTATGGCTCATACTGAGGTGACTCTGAAATTGTGAACACTGCCTAATACTTCTCCCTAAAATATTAATAAATTTATATTTATTCAGTCTTAAAAATTTTAATATTATATTAAAATCATATCTATACTATCATTTGAAAATCTAGAATATAATTTCTCAGCCTTGATTTTTAATTCCAATTATATCAAAGCTAAAAATATAAGATTATAACATTTTTTTTAGATTGTGGTTACTTTTTAAAAAGCAATTCACCTGTTGAATTATTCAGTAGAGACACAGTGGCATGGTCTAAGTTGTGGTCATGTGATTCCAGCCTCCAGTAGACTTATAGTCTAGTGGAGGAAAGGTTAAGAAATTGAAACTTAAATGCAGCGTTTTAAGTCCTATAATGGGGGCAGTGCAGCATATTAAAGTCACACATTTCAGCATCCTCTTGTCTGAATTAAGGAAAGTGGGCAGAGAGAGTTCCGTGGGAAAGTGACGTGGAAGGTGATACCTGAAGTCTTAGTAGAAGTCAGCCAAGGCAAAAGGATGGAGAGGAAACTTTCAGTCGCCGTGAGCATAACATGTGAAAGTATGGAGGCAAAAAGAGGATTTGGTGTTTGACGAAGTAAGAGAAGTTCAATTTGACTTAAAAGTCACAATTTTTAAAAAGATAAAACAGAAACTGGAGATAATGAAGAAGACTGAAGCAGTAAGCTGAGGTTGTATCATGGAAGCATGACCATCCTTCTAGGAGATTTGGGATTCTGTAATAAAGTTTTAAATAAGGAAGTTGCCTGCCCAGGTTCACATTCTAGAAAAGTCATTTCAATGTGAAGAAAAAATCACGGACAGGTGAGCCTAAGTCTAGAGGCTGAGGGACTTTTTTGGAATCTGCTGTCATGGTTCCAGGTGAGAGACACTCTTAGCCTCAACTTGGATACCACTAAGGGGAGATGGAATCATCAGTTTTTCAGAAGATTAAATTGAGAGGGCTTCATGATTATTTATAAATAGAGAAGAGTGAGAGTATGAGGTCAGGAAAGCTAATTAGATTTCTAGAATCTTTAGCAGTGGTGGCTGGTTCCGCTTCCAAAGATAGAAACCAGAGGAGAAGTTTGCAAGTGAAGAAAATCATCTGGGGGTATAAAAGGTTTTATGCTTCCCACTGAAATGACTATCAGAAGTTTGGATCTATGGGTTTTGAGGCTCACGGATGACCTAGAGATAAAAATTTTATAATTTTCATCAGGTAGATGGTAATTGAACATATGGAAATAGGTGATATTATCCAAGGAAGATTCTGAAAAAATTCTCAAACTTTGGGGTCAGATGACCCAGGAGACATGATAAAATTCAGAATCCTGGGTACCAATTTCAGAGTCTTATTGAGTGGGTATAGGATGTAGCTCACAAATCTGCATATTTTACAAGTAGAATCCCATCCGATGATTTTTATGTAGATAGTTCTCTGGCCAGCCCCACTTTCAAGTAAAAGGAAAAGAGAATCTGACATAGAAGCCTGAGTAGTATCAGCACATAAAAGATGGACAGAGGCGAAGGAACCCAGAAAGACGACTATGAAAAAGTAACCACATGCGTGGAAGGAAAATTAAAGCATAAAATATCACAAATTATATGTAAAGAGAATGGACATAAGAGAAGGAATTGTCAACTGGGTCAAAAGTGTTGAGAAAGAAAGTAAAGATGAAGGCTGGAATACACCCAGTACATGTAACAAAAAAGGAGGTCATACCAAATTGTCAAGAATAGTTTCAGTAGAATAATGTGGGCTGAAGCCAGATTGCAGTGGGTTGAGAGTTGAATATGAGATGAGGATGAAGAGACATGAAGCAGAGACAAATCTTTTAAAAGAAGTTGGAAGGGTGGAGGTGGCTACAGCAGAATGTGGGTAGGGGTGAATGTTTTAGGAAGGAAGCAGCTTGAGTAAATGTCTTATATCACCCTTGACATGCTCCGATCTCTAATTTTTTGAAGATTTTTTGAAGTGTTTCATCTATCAACTTTTGAATGAAGATACAGTACAATTCAGCAATAAAAAGAATGGAGTGTGTTTTAAGTTTATGTTTATTAAGAAATTTCTAAGAAACTACCAAATACTTTTCCAAAGAGCTATTCTGTTTTACATTTGTATGTGAGGAAGGGGGCAAACTAAGGTACTGCTTTATGTTCTGTGCATTATGGTTATGCTAAAAATACTGAAATATGCCTGAGTGTTAGCCTGCCCTCTAGTGGTGGCCCAGATCCACGGGGCCACACTTACAAATGAGCTTTTCCTACCCTTTCCATCACATGAGCTGCTGCTCCACCTCTGTCCTTTCTTGCCAGTGCATAACAGTAGACAGCTGGTTTAAACATGCCCAGACAAATTTAGATGGCGTACTGTGGGTTCCAGTGGGGCAGAAGGATATAAGTCGCTACATCCTGGAATGTGCTTGAGATCAGTATCTGCTATCACTGCTTAAAGCATCTCCATCTGGAGGACTTTGAGAATAAAACTGAACTCCTTTAAGCTCAGTTTCCTCATATTTACCGTGAAGATTTTAGTAATAGCTACCTTAGGGGGATGCTATGATGATTAAATGAGATTGTGTATATAAAGCACCTAACATAGTTCAACTCAGATTTCACATTCAAGAAACAGCAGGTGTTCGTACTTCTTAACTATAAAAGCAATCAGGAATGTAGTCAAATATTACAATGCAAAGTTTATTAACAATATTTGTTTTTTCTGGTTTTCACTTGCTCATATTCTATGTTAATATTCTCTACTTCAATTGGAAGCTTTTCAAATTTAGAATTAGATCATTTTATTTGATACAGATAAAAGCCACACTCATATCAACAATAACATCCTTCATTATTTTAGAGTAACATTATATCAAGGCATTTTGCTGAAATACTTCTTATGTAAAATTTAATGCTGAAAAAGTTTTATGAGGTAGGCAAAGGTCTCAAATGGTCTGTGTTGAAGAAGAGATTTTCATCTGTATCTTTCTCACTCAGACTCCACATCTTGAACTCAGCTGTGCTGACCCTGCCAGTGGCAACTATAATATCAGTTACAATTGGTTGATACTGAGAAGTACAAAGACTGTGTACAAAGTATTGATACTGATACAGATAGTGATAAAACTAGCTTTCTCCTCTTTCAGCTTTTCGTCTCCAGAGAGCTTGGTGGAGGAAAAAATACCTTGTATTTACCCCTTGAGAAGCAAAAACAAAATGAACAAAAATCTATTAGCTTCTTTCATTACCCCAACAATACTAGCTATGACTGTTTTTATTTGAATTATGTTTCCAGGCATTTTCCCCCACACTCAACCGATTGACTCACAACCACATAATTTCTCTTCAGCAATGACTAGTTCAGCTTATATCAGAACAAATAATGTTCATCCACAGCTATAAAGAACAAACTAAAATATTAGTACTTATATCACTTATTAATTGGCTCAACAAACTTACTCGGTCTCTTACCGAACTCATCTATACCCACTCTGCAGTTTTCAATTACCTTAGGCCCAGTGGTTCATTTTGAGCAGGCGCTGTAATCACTAGCTTCTGCCATAAATCAAGAGCATCTGTATCCCCATTTCTAGCACGTGGGACACCAATCCCTCTTATCCCTATGCTAGTAATTATTGAAACTAGTAGCTTATTTATGCAATCAATAGCCTTAACCCTACAACTAAGTGGAGAGTATCACAGCCAGTCACCTGTCAATTCACCTAATCAGAGGAGCTTACTCGGCTCTAGTAAGCGTTAGCCCTCCCACAATCCTCGTTACATTTATTAGTCTTGTTCTTCTCACTGTTCTTGAACATGCAGTAGTCCTTATTCTAGCTTACACGCTCACCCCGACAGTAAGCCTCTACCTACACAAAAAGCACATAATGACTCACAAAATCCATGAGTGTCATGGGTTAATAGTAAATCCTTGTCCCAGATCTCTTACAGGAGCACTCTCAGCCCTTCTCCTAACATCCAGTCTAATCATATGAGTCCATTTTAACTCAAATTTTTAATTATCTTTGGGCTGACTAACTAGTGTCTAAATAGTCTATCAGTGATGACGAGACATCGCCCGGGAATGCACTTTTCAAGGCCGTCACAACTTTCATTCGAAAAAGGATGTCGACATGGCATAATTCTCTATTATGGCTTCTTCTGAGGTTTTCATCTCTCAAGTCTTGCCCTTATACTTGAACTAGGAAGTTGCTGATCCCTGACAGGCATTCACTCCCTAAACCTGCTAGATATACTACATCTCAACACCTGTCTTACTGCCTCTGGAACATCTATTACCTGATCTCAGGACAGCTGGATAGAAGGAAATTATGCATGTTTCTCTAGCTACTGCAAGCCTCAGATTATTATCAAACAACTGTAAAATCTTAGACAGAATATATGGGTCAACCGTTTTCATGACCAAAGTCTTCAATGCCTACAAATGATCATTGACTCTACTTTCCCTAATTGTCTGCTGCCTGTGACAACTAAAATTTCAAATCATTTCATATTTTAAGCCTCTGCCTGATACTGATATTTTGTAGATGTAGTATGGCTATTTCTATACATCTCCATTTATTGATGAGGGTCCTATTCTTTTAGTATCAATTAGTACAGTTGACTTCCAATCAGTTTTGGTATAATCTGAAAAGAATAATAAGCCTTATATTAGCATTAACCAGAAACATGCTTTAATGTATTACAGCATTAACTAGCTTTAATACTTGTACTTAGCAAATTCTGACTTCCCAACAGCTGCTGCTGCTAAGTCACTTCAGTCATGTCCGACTCCGTGCAACCCCATAGACAGCAGTCCACCAGGATCCCCCGGCCCTGGGATTCTCCAGGCAAGAACACTGGAGTGGGTTGCCATTTCCTTCTCCAAAGCATGAAAGTGAAAAGTGAAAGTGAAGTCACTCAGTCGTGTCTGACTCTTAGTGACCCCATGGACCGCAGCCTACCAGGCTCCTCTGCCCATGGGATTTTCCAGGCAAGAGTACTAATGACATACAAAAAAATCAAATCCTTACAAATGTGGATTTGACCCCAAAAGGATTTTCCATAAAGATTGTGCTGGTAGCCATTACATTTCTCTCCTTGATTGAGAAAGTGTCCCCTTCTGCCCCTGCCCTGAGCAGCCCAAGCTATCAACCTAAAAACAATACTCATCATACCACTAAGCCTAATCTCACTACTAGCAGTAAGTATAGCTCGTGAGTGAACTCAAAAGGGATCAGAATGAACCAAATAGGATAATTACTTTAAATTAAAACAAATGATTTTGACTCATTATGATTAAATTCATAATTACTGAGTATCTGTTGTCTACATAAATGCTATTCCAGCATTCACAGTTTTCCTTTTAGGGCTATAAATATATCAATCCCACTTAATATCTTCTCTACTATGTCTTGCCTGGAAAATCCCATGGATCGCGGAGCCTGATAGGCTACTGTCCATGGGGTCACAAAGAGTCAGACACGACTGAGCAACTTCGCTTCACTTCTACTATGTCTGCACGTGTGCATGCATTCTCAGTCACTTCAGTCATGTCCAACTCTTTGCAACCCTATGGACTGCAGACTGCCAGGGTCTTCTGTCCATTGGATTCTCCAGGAAAGTATACTGGAATGGGTTGTCATGCCCTCCTTCAGGGGATCTTCCTGACCCAGGGATGGAACATGCATCTCCTGCCTTGCAGGTGGATTCTTTACTACTAAGGCACCAGGGAAGACCTGTTGTTGTTGTTCAGTCACTAAGTCATGTCCAACTGTTTATAACCCCATGGACTGAAGTATGCCAGGCTTCCCTATCCTTCACTATCTCCCAGAGTTTGCCCAAACACATGTCCATTGAATCAGTGATTCCATCCAACCATCTCATTTTCTGTCATCTCCTTTTCCTTCTGCCCTAAATCTTTCCCAACATCCAGGTCTTTTCGGTTCTTCACATCAGGTGACCAAAGTATCAGCATCAGTCCTTCCAATATTTATTCAGGGTTGATTTCCTTTAGAGTTGACTGGTTTGATCTCCTTGCTGTCCAAGGGACTCTCAAGAGTCTTCTCCAACACCACAATTCGAAAGCAGCAATTCTTCGGTGCTCAGCTTTCTTTGTGCTCCAACTCTCACATCTGTACACGACTACTGGAAAAACCATAGATGTGACTATACAGACCTTTGCCAGCAAAATGATGTCTCTGCCTTTTTAATATGCTGCCTGGGTTTGTCATAGCTTTTCTTCCAAGGAGCAAGTGTTTTTTAAACTCATGGCTGCCGTCATCATCCACAGTGACTTTGGAGCCCAAGAAAATAAAGTCTCTCATTGTTTCCATTCCATTCTTTCACAGATTCCATTCCCCATCTATTTGCTATGAAGTGATGGGACCAGATGCCATGATCTTTTCTGAACGTTGAGTTTTAAGCCAAGTTTTTCACTCTTCTCTTTCACCCTCATCAAGAGGCTCTTTAGTTCTTCTTCACTTATTAGAGTGATATCATCTGCATAGCTGAGGTTATTGATATTTCTCCCAGCATTCTTGATTCCGGCTTGTGCTTCATTTGGCTTATTAGTTCATGTGATATACTCTGCATAGAAGTTAAATAAGCAGGGTGACAGTATACAGTTTTGTCTTACTCCTTTCCCAATTTCGAACCAGTCTGTTGTTCCATGTCCGCTTCTAACAGATGTTTCTTGACTGCATACAGGTTTCTCAGGAGACAGGCAAGGTAGTCTGGTGTTCCTGTCTCTTTAAGTTTTTCTGTAGTTTGTTGTGATCCACACAGTCAAAGGCTTTAGTGTAGCCAGTATAGCAGAAGTAGATGTTTTTCTGGAATTCCCTTTCTTTTTCTAGGATCCTGCGAATGTTGGTAATTTCATCTTTGTTTTCTCTGCCTTTTACTAAATTCAGTTGGTACATCTGGAAGTTCTCGGTTCACATACTGCTGAAGCCTAGCTTGAAGGATTTTGAGCATTACTTTGCTAACATGTGAAATGAGCACAATTGTACCGTAGCTAAAGGCAATGGCAAGCCACTCCAGTACTTTTGCCTAGAAAATCCCATGGATGGAGGAGCCTGGTGGGCTACAGTCCATGGGGTCGCCACGAGTCCGTCGCGACTGAGCAACTTCACTTTCACTTTTCACTTTCAAGCAATGGAGAAGGAAATGGCAACCCACTCCAGTGTTCTTGCCTGGAGAATCCCAGGGATGGCAGAGCCTGGTGGGCTGCTGTCTATGGGGTTGCACAGAGTCGGACACGACTGAAGCGACTTAGCAGCAGCAGTAGCAGTACAGTAGCTTGACCATTCTTTGGCACTGGAATGAAAACTGACCTTTCCCTGCTAGAAATATTATCAAACACCTGCAGCATTGATTACAAAATCTCAACCTTCTCCAATGTTAAAAATTATTATCTCAACTATTATATCGATGCTGCTAACATGTTTATCAAAAAACAATATAATTTGAATTAACATCACAACATACAACTTACTAATTAATTTTGTTAGTCTTTCCCTTTTAACCTTCCCTGGTGGCTCAGATGGTAAAATATTCTGCCTGCAATGCAGGAGACCCAGGTTCAATCCTGGGTCAGGAAGATACGCTGGAAAAGGGAATGGCAAGAATTCCATGGACAGAGGATGCTGGCAGGCTATGGTCTATGGGGTCACAAAGAGTTGGACACCACTGAGCAACTAACACTTTCACTTTCACCTTCCTAACCAATTTAATGACAACAGCCTTAACTTTTCTTGAATCATCTCTGACTCTCTGTCATCAACTTTACTAACTGTAACAACTTACCACTTATAGTCAGAGCTAGCCAATTACATCTGTGTAAAGAATCACTGGCTCAGAGAAAAAGCAAAACAAAACAGCTGTACCAAGCAAAGTGAAACTTGCTCAGTCATGTCCTACTCTTTGCAACCCCACAGACTGTAGACTGCCAGGCTCCTCTGTCTATGGAATTCTCAAGACCAGAATACTGAAGTGGGTAGCATTTCCCTTTCCAGGGGATCTTCCCAACCCAGGGGTCGAACCCAGGTCTCCTGCACTGCAGGTGGATTCTTTACTATCTGAGCCACCTGGGAAGCCCCACTATGTTAATTTCACTACATATATTTCTAATCTTAACAATCAAGGCCATGAAACTAATTCTATTATGCATCTTTTTTGGAGTAACAGTAGTCCCAACATTAGTTATTATTACCTCTTGAGGATACCAGGCAGAATGACTTAATACAAGACTCTTCTATTTTATTTTACACACTAGTAGCATCCCTCGCACTTCTAGTCTCACTAGTGTCATCCAAAACACTCTAGGCTCACTAAACATTTTCACAATACAGTACTGAGCCCCCAAAATACCTAACTCTTGATCTAATATTTTCACAAGATTGGCGTGTAAAATATTAAAAGCAAGTATGGGTAAAATGTCCCTTTGTGTGTTGCACCTATGACGCCAAAATTGCATGTAGAAGCCTTTATTACCTGATCCATGATTCTTGCCGCCCTGCTACTTGAATTTGGCGGCTGTGGTAAGCTATGATGAGTCACAATATGTTGTGAGCCCCATAACCAAGTAACCATTCCTTACATTGTCTTTATGAGGAATAATTATTGCGAGCTCAATGTCTTTGCACCAAACCAACTTAAAATCATTTATCACATGCTCCTCTGTTAGCCAGATGGCACCTGTCATAGCAGCTGTCCTTACCCAGACACCTTGAAGTTACATGGGAACTACTGTCCTAATAATTTCCCGCAGCTTCATATCATCTATTAATATATCATTTTGCCTGGCTAATTCAAATTACCAACATTCATACCCGAAATATAGGTTTAATCCATGGCCTACAAATCCTTCTTCCACTAATGATGGCATGATGACTACAAGTACATTTTACAAACCTATCCCTGCCCCCAGCAATCTGCTTAATCAGAGAGCTATTTGTAGTAATATCATCTTTTTCCTGGTCAGTATCATCCTTATTGTCATATAGGGTCACATTACACTCTATGTATTAGTCATAACACAAGGTAAATATACATGTCATAACAATGATATTAATCCATCATTAACATGAGAAAACACTCTGATAACCTTGAACTATTATCCCTTCTGCTCCTATGCTCAACGCATAATTATTTTGGGACCTATGTACTGTAGCATAGTTTAACAGAAGCACTAGATTATGAAGGAATAGAAGTTTACATCTTATTTTTACTGAAAAGGTTAGCCTTCTCGTGGGTGAGCCTGTTTGCTCGAGAAAGCTAGCTCTTTCCAAAAGCAAGCTACCAGTGATTTACCCTCTGAGAAACAAGAGCAAAATGAGCAAACATCTATTTGCCTCCTTTATTTCCCCAAAGATAATAGTGCTCCTGTTGTTATTTTAATTATTATGTTTCTGTGTATTTCATTCACATGCAACCAACTTAGGTAGCTCTTCAATGAGGAGAAATGAGAGCATCTATGAGAATCTACGAAGATCTATGAGAATCTATGATTTTCTCAGACGCAGTACCTCATAAGCTTTTGTTACTCTGGTAAAGAGAAGAGATGAGACTGAGAATGGCCAGTATCTAATGATTATTACAGTTGTCCACTTGGTGATTTAAGTTGCGTTCTTTTTACTGCTCCACGCAAACCACACTTATTTCCTTTTTTCACTTTAATAGCTGAGTTTTATCCCACACTAGTCAGAGGATTCTATTGACCTTTGGCCCATGTAGATGGGTGATAGGATTCAGACTGTGTGGTTCCTTCATGGGAAATAAGAAAGCATCTTCTTGGCCAAACATGATCAGTGCCATCCAGACTTACGCCTCACATGTCTGGCAAGGCATGGATTCTCTTCAGTTGTTTTTCAAGAAAGACGTGTAAATTAAATTAGTGACAATCATGTTAACATATATGTTAGGCAACAAAATAGATGGTGCTGATGCAGATGGTGTTACAAGTTGTATTTTTTCAGGTTGGATCAACATTTTGAAAATATGTCTACTATTTCCTTCAATGTCGTCAATCTTAATGGCTTATACTCCATATAATTTTTAAGCTCCTAAAAAGAAAGTCAAAGTGATCCTCTGTAACAGAGGCTGAAACTAGTTTGTTTTGTCAACAAAATTAGTCTTCAGTTTACATGTTTCTGAGTGCTGGATTAGGAGTCCCCAAATCCCTAATTTATTCTAGAATACTCCAGTTAATAAAAACTGGTGTGAGAACAAGTTTGTCTCCTATGATTATTAATAAGAAAACGTCTGTGAGAAAGTGTTTAAATTGCAGGAGATTTAATTTTAAAAATCTTCATTTGGGTTTCTCTCACAAATCAAAGGTTTAGAAATGCTTCCTGTGACCAGAATAGGACTCTGGACAAGTGATACATGCTGTTCTCCTATCAGCTTGAGTGCCCTGGACAACTTTGACTTTTGCTTAATATCAATGTATATTTAATCTACATCTTTCCCTGTAGAAATTTGAACCTAAATTTAAAGGGGTTTTTCTAATGCAGTCCAAGCCAAATGACATAATTCATTTTAAATGTATTTTTAGGACTAGCTTCAAAGTGTGTAGGAAAACACTTAATTTCCCATGTTACTATAGAAATTATAATACCTAATAAATATTACTTACTCTTTGTCAGTTGCTGTGGTTTACATAGCTCATATTTTAAGTCTGACAACAAGCCATAAAGTAGGTGCTAAATGCTATTATTAGTTTAACAAGGACAATGTGAACCTTCAAGAGGTATGTACATTGCCCAGAGTCTGAGCTTGCAAGGGGCTGAGCTTGGAAAGTCTTTTCTTTAAAATTCATGTTCTTAACCACTCACTATCTTACTCTGACACATATACTCTAAACTATTTTAAGTGCATATTTTAAAATATATTAACTATTGCTTCTTTAAAACATGCTGCTGTTCAGTCGCTAAGTTCTATCTGACACTTTGCAACCCCATGGACTGCAGCATGCCTGGCTTCCCTGTCGTCCATTATCTCCCAGCTGCTGCTGCTGCTGCTAAGTCGCTTCAGTCGTGTCACCTCTGTGAGACCCCATGGACAGCAGCCCACCAGGGTCCTCTGTCCACGGGCTTCTCCAGGCAAGAATACTGGAATGGGTTGCCATTTCCTTCTCCATTATCTCCCAGAGTTTTCTCAAATTCATGTCTATTGAGTCAGTGATTATATAAAACCATATCATCCTCTGCCATGCCCCCTTCTCCTTTTACCTTCAGTCTTTCCCAGCACCAGGGTTTTTTCCAATGAGTCTGCTCTTCACATCAGGTGGCCAAAGTATTAGAGCTTCAGCATCAGTCCTTCCAGTAAATATTCAGGGTTGATTTCCTTTAGGATTGACTGGTTTGATCTTTAAAATATATAAATATGGTTATTTCTATAAAGAAACCTTTGTCCTCATACTGAATTAAATGCTCTAGATACTCTCTGCTCCCTTTGTGACCTTTTAGGTCATAAAGACACCTTTTTTAATGAGTTGTCCACCAAAGGGGTCAGGGTTTGCATTCCCCCCCTAGTAGTTTCCTTTTTACCCTGTTGTAAGTGAATTATGTATACACCCTAAAGTAGTTGGCAAAGACACTGTTGTTCAGCTGAATTTTAAACTAATTAATCTGACCTAATTCCTGTCAAAAATAATTAGGGTAAAATATGTCCTCCCTGAGCAACTCTTTCAAGCCAAGATCCTGAAGCGTGGTATCTCCTGTGTATGCACTATGCTGAAGGGAGAGGGCTATTTATTAATGATTTTAGAGGAAATGCTAAAATTACACCTCTTCAATGCGGCCTGGGCATCAGCTCCTCAGTTTCTATATGTAAATAAAAACAGGAAGCTGAACTAACAACATGAGTGAATAACGACACGAGTGATGTCAATGACTCCTTAACATGTTGTGGTTTTCAAATAAAAGTTAAAAACTAGCCCCATTTCACAGCCTGTTCAATTTTCTTAATGTAAAATCTATTCAGCTGTCTTCTGACTCACTCCTCTCACCCCTTCCTGTCCTTTTCTAAATGCTTAACATCCTTAGTAATCTAGTTAAATGGTTACATTTTTCATGTAATAACCAAGTCCTAAGTGATATATTTCTAGAAAGACATTTTAGGAAAATTAAATAAGCAAGCTTCACCCCCAGATGCAGTTTGTCAAAAGAAAGGGAGATAATCTCTGGTTGCAGTGACGGCAGGTTTGAATATGATGATACTTGCTATCAGAGACTGCCTGGAGCCCTAACCACTGCTCTGTCACTCTGTAGCAGCCTCTTCTGCACACCCTTTGACCTTGCCCTTTAATATACTAAGGGGATCATGGGAGAGAACACTGGAGAACATATATCTCACATCGCCATACAGTTCAGAGTTAATAATTTCCTTATTAAACCTATGAACCCTTCATGTTTTGTAGTCCTCCCTTCCCAAACTGCTTCCAAGTTAGTTTCTAGGCAACCAATAAGCAGTGAATTACATTAAGCTCTTTATTTCAAAGCTGCAGTTCAGGATTTTGCTGCATATTTGTTGGCTCCTTTATGGAGACTGCAGCATGGTATTCATTAACTCTGTTGAATCTTCAGTACTTCAGTGATTTGATTCTAAACCACATTGCTGTTGCTGCTTAGTCACTTCAGTCGTGTCCTACTTTGTGCGACCCCATGGACTGCAGCCTACCAGGCTCCTCAGTCCATGGGATTTTCCAGGCAAGAGTACTGGAGTGGGTTGCCATTGCCTTCTCCACTAAACCACATTACCTGTACCAGGTTTTCCATGTTTAAACCACCCCAGTGTAATTTTATCTATTGATTATGTCAAAGCTTGGCTGAGCTCTAGTTTGAATCACAGAGGCAGAATATCCACCACTTGCAGTTCTTGGTGATGATTAAGCACTTTGAGGTAACCTTATAGGATACTGCTAGGTAGTTAGAATAGGAGAAAAGAGTCCAAATGGTGGTGGCTAAAAGACAAAGAAAGGGAAAAACCCACACACACACACACACACACAACGAACAAAAGAGAATCCATGGACCAGAGTGAGAACCTCAGTTGAAACAAACAAGCCCGCTTCCTGGATAGCCCAATGTGCATAGGGCATGCTCCGGGGGAGGAGACAGAACCTATAAAAAGAGGAAGCCAAGGTGGATCGAGGCCTCTCCTTTGGGATTTGCCCACCTTCATGCCTTGAGGGTGTACTATCCTTTGCCAAATAAAACTCTGAGCTGTAACACTGGTCCACTGTTTTAAATCTTTGCTGTTGTGAGACAGAACCGAGGAAATTACACACTTTTCTGACAATACTAAAATTTTAAAAATCTCCTGTCTTGAATGGCCAACATGTCTATAGCTGGCTTTTATTAAGACAGAACATAGGTTTAAGAATAGTCCAAAATGTAATAAGCATTTGCAAAAAGATGGTATTGTTTGCTTTGACAAATTAAGGTTTTGATATGAAAGAAAGGTTCTTGGAAGTATCTCTTTATTGATGCAAATCAAGGAGTTGAAGTTGTAATTTCACATTTACCCAGCACTATGTGACAATCAATATTAGTTTTCCAGCAAGATTATTATCTGTTTGAAATGTTGACTGTTTTAAGAAATTCTCTAAAAACTCTAACAAGTCCTCTCTCTTTCATTGTGTGTGTGTGTGTGCATGCATCTAGGCCCTCAAAACTAAGCAAAAACATAAATTACATGTTTGCTTACTCTGATAAACAACTCTCTGGTTTCATAACACAAAGTATTCACTGATAATGGTCACACTAAAGTATAACTTAGAAAGGAGAAAAGTAAAACTCTTTCAAATGCCAGTTCAGTCTCTTTCTTCACCTACTTTCTAGTGGGGAAGGGTGTATAGGCTGGATGAAAAAAAGTGAGTAAGTCTTTTCAGGCTCAGCCAAGCTATTAAAAATGATTTTGTTGGTAGGATCTGGAACAGTGGTGCTCCGCGTGGTTACAGATGAGGGAGGCTCTGTTGTGACATCTAATTGTGCCCCCATCTTTACTGGCCTCATAGGCACACCACTGTTCCAGTCCCTGCCAGTAGCGCTTTGCTGGAGCAGCTGCGAAGAGATACCCACGCCCAAGGTAAGAGAAACCCAAGTAAGACGGTAGGTGTTGCAAGAGGGCATCAGAGGGCAGACACACTGAAACCATACTCACAGAAAACTAGTCAATCTAATCACACTAGGACCACAGCCTTGTCTAACTCAATGA
>NW_011495051.1:11842038-11842816 GCF_000754665.1 Bison bison bison | reverse complement strand
GAAAAGGCAAAATGATAGGATACTGAAAGAGAAACTCCCCAGGTCAGTAGGTACCCAATATGCTACTGGAGATCAGTGGAGAAATAACTCCAGAAAGAATGAAGGGATGGAGCCAAAGCAAAAAAAAAAAATACCTAGCTGTGGATGTGACTGGTGATAGAAGCAAGGTCCAATGCTGTAAAGAGCAATATTGCATAGGAACCTGGAATGTCAGGTCCATGAATCAAGGCAAATTGGAAGTGATCAAACAGGAGATGGCAAGAGTGAATGTCGACATTCTAGGAATCAGCGAACTGAAATGGACTGGAATGGGTGAATTTAACTCAGATGACCATTATATCTACTACTGCGGGCAGGAATCCCTCAGAAGAAATGGAGTAGCCATCATGGTTAACATGGAGTATTACTCAGCCATTAAAAAGAACACATTTGAATCAGTTCTAATGAGGTGGATGAAACTGGAGCCTATTATACAGAGTGAAGTAAGCCAGAAGGACAAACACCAATACAGTATACTAACGCATATATATGGAATTTAGAAAGATGGTAACGATAACCCTGTATACGAGACAGCAAAAGAGACACTGATGTATAGAACAGGCTTATGGACTCTGTGGGAGAGGGAGAGGGTGGGAAGATTTGGGAGAATGGCATTGAAACATGTGAAGTGTCATGTATGAAATGAGATGCCAGTCCAGGTTCAATGCACGATGCTGGATGCTTGGGGCTGGTGCACTGGGACGACCCAGAGGGATGGTATGGGGAGGGAGGAGGGAGG
>NW_011495051.1:11840171-11841673 GCF_000754665.1 Bison bison bison | reverse complement strand
CAATGCACGATGCTGGATGCTTGGGGCTGGTGCACTGGGACGACCCAGAGGGATGGTATGGGGAGGGAGGAGGGAGGAGGGTTCAGGATGGGGAATAAATTTTTTTTAAAGTAAAAAAAAAAAAAAAAAAGAGTCTGAAATGCAGTACTTGGATGCAATCTCAAAAACGACAGAATGATCTCTGTTCGTTTCCAAGGCAAACCATTCAATATCACGGTAATCCAAGTCTATGCCCCAACCAGTAACGCTGAAGAAGCTAAAGTTGAACGGTTCTATAAAGAACTACAAGACCTTTTAGAACTAACACCCAAAAAAGATGTCCTTTTCATTATAGGGGACTGGAATGCAAAAGTAGGAAGTCAAGAAACACCTGGAGTAACAGGCAAATTTGGCCTTGGAATACAGAATGAAGCAGGGCAAAGACTAATAGAGTTTTGCCAAGAAAATGCACTGGACATAACAAACACCCTCTTCCAACAACACAAGAGAAGACTCTATACATGGACATCACCAGATGGTCAACACCGAAATCAGATTGATTATATTCTTTGCAGCCAAAGATGGAGAAGCTCTATACAGTCAGCAAAAAACAAGACCAGGAGCTGACTGTGGCTCAGACCATGAACTTCTTATTGCCAAATTCAGACTTAAATTGAAGAAAGTAGGGAAAACCACTAGACCATTCAGGTATGACCTAAATCAAATCCCTTATGATTATACACTGGAAGTGAGAAGTAGATTAAAGGGCCTAGATCTGATAGATAGAGTGCCTGATGAGCTATGGAATAAGGTTTGTGACATTGTACAGGAGACAGGGATCAAGACCATCCCCATGGAAAAGAAATGCAAAAAAGCAAAATGGCTATCTGGGGAGGCCTTACAAATAGCTGTGAAAAGAAGAGAAGTGAAAAGCAAGGGAGAAAAGGAAAGACATAAACATCTGAATGCAGAGTTCCAAAGAATAGCAAGAAGAGATAAGAAAGCCTTCTTCAGCGATCAATGCAAAGAAATAGAGGAAAACAACAGAATGGGAAAGACTAGAGATCTCTTCAAGAAAATGAGAGATACCAAAGGAACATTTCATGCAAAGATGGGCTCAATAAAGGACAGAAATGGTGTGGACCTAACAGAAGCAGAAGATATGAAGAAGAGGTGGCAAGAATACACAGAAGAACTGTACAAAAAAGATCTTCATGACCCAGATAATCGCGATGGTGTGATCACTGACCTAGAGCCAGATATCCTGGAAGGCGAAGTCAAGTGGGCCTTAGAAAGCATCACTACGAACAAAGCTAGTGGAGGTGATAGAATTCCAGTTGAGCTATTTCAAATCCTAAAAGATGATGCTGTGAAAGTGCTGCACTCAATATACCAGCAAATTTGGAAAACTCAGCAGTGGCTACAAGACTGGAAAAGGTCAGTTTTCGTTCCAATCCCAAAGAAAGGCAATGCCAAAGAATGCTCAAACTACCGCACAATTGCACTCATCTCGCACGCTAGTA
>NW_011495051.1:11828599-11840071 GCF_000754665.1 Bison bison bison | reverse complement strand
ACCAGACCACCTGATCTGCCTCTTGAGAAATTTGTATGCAGGTCAGGAAGCAACAGTTAGAACTGGACATGGAACAACAGATTGGTTCCAAATAGGAAAAGGAGTACGTCAAGGCTGTATATTGTCACCCTGTTTATTTAACTTATATGCAGTGTACATCATGAGAAACGCTGGACTGGAAGAAACACAAACTGGAATCAAGGTTGCCGGGAGAAATCTCAATAACCTCAGATATGCATATGACACCACCCTTATGGCAGAAAGTGAAGAGGAATTCAAAAGCCTCTTGATGAAGGTGAAAGTCGAGAGTGAAAAAGTTGGCTTAAAGCTCAACATTCAGAAAACGAAGATCATGGCATCCGGTCCCATCACTTAATGGCAAATAGATGGGGAAACAATGGAAACAGTGTCAGACTTTATTTTTCTGGGCTCCATAATCACTACAGATGGTGACTGCAGCCATGAAATGAAAAGACGCTTACTCCTTGGAAGGAAAGTTATGACCAACCTAGATAGCATATTCAAAAGCAGAGACATTACTTTGCCAACAAAGGTTCATCAAGTCAAGGCTATGGTTTTTCCTGTGGTCATATATGGATGTGAGAGTTGGACTGTGAAGAAGGCTGAGCGCTGAAGAATTGATGCTTTTGAACTGTGGTGTTGGAGAAGACTCTTGAGAGTCCCTTGGACTGCAAGGAGATCCAACCAGTCCATTCTGAAGGAGATCAGCCCTGGGATTTCTTTGGAAGGAATAATGCTAAAGCTGAAACTCCAGTACTTTGGCCACCTCATGCGAAGAGTTGACTCACTGAAAAAGACTCTGATGCTGGGAGGGATTGGGGGCAGGAGGAGAAGGGGACGACAGAGGATGAGATGGCTGGATGGCATCACTGACTCGATGAACATGAGTCTGAGTGGACTCCGTGAGTTGGTGATGGACAGGGAGGCCTGACGTGCTGCAGTTCATGGGGTCGCAAAGAATCGGACACGACTGAGCGACTGATTTGATCTGAGAATTTGAATGTGTCTATTCCAACAGTTGTTCTTGCTTTTAACTTATTAATATAAAGTCCCGAAAGCCCCATAAGAGGAGGACTTCAGTCAGTAGAACCACAAACATTCTTGACTGCTTGCTGTATGCCATGTAGCACTGCAGATTCCAGGGTTCCACAGTCTTCAGGACAGGAAAGGGCCCTGCTTCCATTCCAGTGTTAGACAAGCAGAGAAAACAGACACAGCTCAAACTATTTTGGTGAGTCTGTTAGTTATGCCCATGTAAAGAAATGCAAAATATAAATTCAATTTGGTGGCTATGGAACACATACTAAGATCTAAACTACCCTAGCATTGACCATTTTTTCAAATGTATGATTATTTCCAAATGTTAGTTTGGATAAAGATAAGTATGGATTTCATGTTATACTCAGAAAACTGTGTCAGAGTACATGTGTAGACTCAGTAGGTTAAACATTTCACTTAATCCTTCCCTTCACAGTGAGGAGAAACGCATTTTCAAACGAGTAATACCATCTGTTTTAAGAAATTAAATATTTATTGCGTGCTAAGAAGTGTGTTATTCTCTGTTTTAACCAATTTTTATTGTGAAAATTGGAATCATTAAAGATGAATCTGCTATAAAAGATATGCAGGTCAATGATTTATATAAAAAAGAAAAGAACAGCCATGAACCTGCCACTCAGGGCAACAGATGGGTAATTGCCTGCTTCCCAGAGACGCTGACTAACCCAGCCCACTTCTGACTCCATTCCTTTTCCCCTCTCTACTATGCTTCCTCTAAGCTTCTTGATTATTCCTTTGCTTTTCTTTATGGTTTTACCAGGGCTTCCCAGGTGGGACAGTGGTGAAGAATCCACCTGCAAGTGCAGGAGATGCAGGAGACCTTGGTTCAGTCCCTGGGTCGGGAAGATCCCCTGGAGAAGGGAATGGCAACCTACTCCATCATTCTTGCCTGGAGAATCCCCTGGACAGAGCCTGGAGGGCTACAGTCCATGGGGTTGCAAAGAGTTGGATGTGATTTAGCAACTGAGCACAATATAGTTTTACCACATTCATATGCGTTTGAAAATTATGTGTGAAATCTACTTTTAACTTCAAATAAACTGAATGGTAATAGTGTGTATGGTTTTATATCTTTCTTCTTTTAACAATTCACCATTTGTGATAGTCATTCATATTCTTTTTATAGCATTACCTTGGCCATTTTCATTCCATTGTTTAAATATATCACAATGTTTTCTACTGTATAACTCCATTTTAGAATAAATGGCATTTGGTCATTTGGCTGATCTATCTCCTAATTCTCAAAATCTGGTGTTAGTTATGCTGTATCACACGCTCATGCTTCTGCAGAAATCAAAGATATATTCTTATGAAAGAAAGTTCAAAAGGAAGGAAATGCTGAGGAAACATAATAGAACTATATATACGAAACTTGTTACCTGATTGCAATCTCACAGATTTTTGGTTCAGTATTTAATGGATTAAGTTGAGTTCCATCAAGTATCTTGATGAAACAAATGAATAGGAAAAATAGATGAGCAGTGTCCTTTTTAGTGTATGATTACTAATTCTTTATTTAACCTTTGGTAACATGGAAGAGATGCAGTGCCTTTCTGCTCTTAAGTTGGGTTTTCTCATTTTCATTGTATTATTTTCTTCTTTTCTCTAGCCAAGTTCTTCCCATCACAGCATATGCTGCTCCTGTTGCCTGGAATATGTTCTTATTATAAAGTATTGGTTGCGTGACTAACTCATTTTTTTTTATTGAGATAAAGCTGACATATAATGTTAATTTCAAGTATGTAACATAATAATTCAGAATTTGTATACACTGCCACGTGATTACTGCAGTAAGTCTAATTATCTGTCACCATGCAAAGTTACAAATTTTTTTTTCCTTGTGGTGAAAACTTTTAAGATGTACTGCCTTAGCACCTTTAAAATATGGAACTCCCTTCTTTCTCACACTCATTTCAGCTCAACTCTGAAGTATTTTCCAATCGTTCTACTGCCCCCAGTCACTCTCTGTTACATTTATCCTTTACAATTGCTGTTAGATCATTCACTCCTTCAATGGTTATCTTGTTTATAGTTTATTCTTTTCTTTCTGTCTCCTCCTCTCCATGCCTTCCAGAAATACAAATACCAAGAATCTCATTTCTTTTTGTTGAACAAATTAGCCATAGTATCTGTAACAATACCAGTTCATAATAAGTGTTCAATAAATGTCTAATGAATAAATGGAAGAAAGGAAGATAGCAGTTTGGAAGGAGGCCAAGCAGTAAAGAGACTGTTCACATGTGTCAAAAATTCTGTAATTCTGCATGACAGGTGTAAATGAGATTTGTGGATTCAGATCTTATAACGAGACTAAGCAATCGAAGATACCAAAGCATTGAAGCTACAAAGAAGCAGGAAGCTCAGTGTTTCCACACAGTGAGACAGACTAAAAGCAGTAAAGCAGGGAGGGAAAGCAGTCTCAGGACAGTGTGTGACTGTCATTCCGGTTTTCTATAAATCTCTGTGCCAAGTTATACATACATGAATTCCTAACAGGCTGACTAATGTTCGTCTCAAAGAAAGAATCTGAGTCAAAGCGACCTCAGGGTTACTAGGCATGGAAAGAGAGGAGGGACAATGTGATCATTAGGTGATTTTGTCAAAGAACAAAGGGGGAACAAAAAAGAAGTCTGATACTCTCTCACATTCGTTTGGAGGAAAGTGGCCAACATCCAAAGTTTAATGTGAGCCAGGAAGTCAGGTAACCCTGGGAGAATGAGTTGTCTTGGCAGGCTCTGCAAAAGCCCTTCTGTCTGTCATCACTGTCATGACAGATACCAAGGGTCAGTATTTACAAGGGCCCACTAGAATGTGTCGTAAGATAAGTCTAGGAGAGGTCCCAGGAAATCCCAGAGCAGTGAGGCTCATAGCACAGGTGCACATTCCAGGAGCTGGCCAAACTGTTAGCAATAAAATGAATGTATATTTGAGACCTCAAAAGAAGAGAGTCAAATAGTACAGTAGGCAGATCCAATAGGAGTGTAATACTATATAACGGTTGTGGGTATACACAGGGAAATGCTTACATATCTATAGTGTCAAACTGTCATATGTCGATATTAACCCTTTAGTCGTATACAGTTTCTCCTCATTTAGGCTATTTTCCTTTCCCTCAAAGATGACAATTTTCATTTTGCCATGTTAGTGAGTAAGGGAAATGACTCATTTTACAGACAACTTGGCACAAATATAAAATAAGAAAAGGAGGGCATGAACTGTATCTTGTAGATACAAAATCATTTTCTGAAGTCATTGCTAGGGAGATAGTAAAGCATAACAACCCAAAGCATAACAACCCAGGAAGTCCCAGGTAGATTATATGGGGGAGTAGTCCACTGATGGCCAAGGGGAAAAACATGAGCATTTCTGAGAGGAAAAAATAAAGACTTTGATGTGATGACTATGACACCTAAATGGAGCAGAGAATCTGGGGCAGAGATCCACGCCTCTCATTTGTGAGACCTTGAACAGGGAAGGTTGTGCTGAGCAATTTTGCTTGCAATGAACTTAATACCTGCCTCCTCTTCCCTCCATTAAAAAAAAAAAAAAAAATTAGACTAGGTAACAGAACTAGATCATCTCCCCGCTAAAGCCAACTCAGCATTCCATAGCCTTTATATATCAAATTCCAAGAGCTAGGCTATAAAATGTGTACTTCATTTTGCCACCTTGCAAAAGGAGCTTCAGCTTCTCATTTCCCTTACCTTGTGATGAGGAGGCCTAGATGTGTTGTTCCTGAGGACCACAGAGACCCAAAGTGACAATGATAATGGTATCCCAACCTTGACCTCTGTCTGCCCTGGGAACTGCCGAGCCCGATGGGCCTTGAGGATTTTTCTATTTCTCCCCAGTCTCCAGGAACAAAGGTATCTCTTTCAACTGGCTACCTCTCAAGGATGTTCAAGGAATGATTCCTTTCATTAAAGTAGCACAGGAAATCCCAGTGCTAAGAGGAGAGGCCAGTACAATCCTATGAAACATATTATTTTCTACTCTAGGGATAAGGCAATAAAAATACTCAGTTCCTGTTTCACATAAAGATAGTACAAGTCAAAGAGTAATCAAATTTCAGGGCTGAAAGGGATATTTCTGACCACCTAATGTAACATCCTTATCTTCCTGATGAGGATATTAAGTCCAGGAAGGAGAAAAAACATACAATTCATCCTATCGTGCATTTATGTAATGTCTTTTTACACAACACCAACCGTTCTTGTGCCATGCACTTCACTATTGGTTATACAGATAAAATAGTGACCAAGTCTTGATTGTTGCCCTCAGGAACTAGCCATCAATCGGGCAGCCAAGATGAGTAAACTTAGAATGGTATTGCCATAGTACAAAAGAGGAGAAGGCACACAGTGGTTCAGAGTACAGGTTGCGGGTTGAAGCGATCTGAGTTTTAACATGTGCCACTGCTCACAGATTGGATGGCCTTGGGCAACTGAGTTCACTTTACTATGTTTCAATTTCCTTTTGCATGAAATGTTGATAACACTAGCATTTATCTTATATAGGCTTTCTTAATGATGAAGTGAGAAATTATACAAACAATGCTTAGTAAAATATTTAGTAGTTAGTAACTGATCAATGTAATCAAGGCTATCGTCTTCCCAGTGCTCACATACAATTATGAGAGCTGGACCATAAAGAAGGCAGAGCACCAAAGAACTGATGCCTTCAGACTGTGGTGGTGGAGAAGAATCCTGAAAGTCCCTTGGACAGCAAGGAGATCAAACCAGTTGATCTTAAGGGAAATCAACCCTGAATACTCGTTGGAAGGACTGATGCTGAAGCTGAAGCTCCAGTATTTTGGTCACCTTATGGGAGCAGTCAACTCATTGGAAAAGTCCCTGATGCTGCAAAAGATTGAGGGCAGGAGAAGAGAGCATCAGGGGATGAGATGGGTGGCTGGCATCGCTGATGCAAAGGACATGAACTTGGGCAAACTTCAGGAAGTGCTGTGATACAGGGAGGCCTGGCGTGCTGCAGTTCATGGGGTCACAAAGAGTCGGACACAACTGGGTGACTGAACAACAACAACTGATCAATAAATGTATCATTGTTAGTAGTAGTTACAGTAGAGTAGTGATATAATCATCATTATTATAGAGTTCAGGTGTGGAAGTTAAAAGACAGCTTCCCAGCAGTAGGATTGATAGACTATGGCTGTGTTTAGGCTTAGGAGGAGTGTTCCAGCACTCTTCCTAAAGGGTTAAATTATTTGCTGGTTTCTCTGACTTTGTGGAGCTTTCTGAATGTCAAGGTTTTTGTCAGAGCCATAACTGAATTACAAATATAACTCTCATGCTCATGGTGATCCTAGGCTTATATGTCACGTGTCCCACCCAGTAAATGATAGTGAAGTTTCTGAGGAAAAAGCAGTTCTTTCTGTTTCACACATAGAAAGAGTTTCAGTTGGAAACATGATTTCTCAGGGTGTTTATTCTTATCCCACTGACCCAAACACAATGAACTACATGAAAACATTGTGTATATCAAAATATGTTAGACAGATGTTGTAAGTTGGTAGCATTTTCTGTCTTCCAGTATAAGCTGCAAGTATTCTGAAGTCTAGGATGTATCAGTTATCTACTGCTGAGTAACAAGCTACTCCAAGATTTAGTGACTGAAACAGCAATAGTTATTGAGTCTGCATGTTGGGCAGGGCTCAGTTGGGATGATTGGTTCTGCTCCCTACACCATAACCAGGTCCTCTCCAGTTGAGACTGGGGATCCACTTTCAAGATGGCCTGCTCACATGGCTGGTAGTGAACTCAACCAAAACCGGTGTGCTCATTTCTTGCTGGGTGCTTATTTGGGCTTTTTCACAGCATGGCCACCACCTCAGCGCATTCAGACCACTTACATAATAGGTTAGTTTCACTGGTGAGTGTCACAGAAGTAACAGGCAGAGACTGCGTGGCTTTGTAAATCTAGCTTCAAGAGTCAAATAACGTTACTTATGCCACAGTTGCCAGCAAATGAAAATTCAGGGGGAAAGAACGTACACCCTCATCTCTCTGTAGTGGAAATGTCAAAGTTTCATGATGAGAAGTATGTGTAGGTGTGACACTGTTGAAAAACACAATCTGCTAAAACGGCCGTTCCTGTTTTGCCCACCAGAGTGTCCAGAGTCATGCTGACATAACACTGGTACTTAATAAATCTTTGCTCATTGAATGAATACGTTCAGTGAATGAAAATAAGTGAATAAACTAGTATTATTACCGTAGCTCCTGACACTTTCTGGATGACACTGATATTGATATTGAACACGTCTCTTGGCTTGAAATTTTGCTCTTGAATCTGGGCACTTATTTATGTGTCTACAGTTGGTGCTGGAGTCTTAAACTCCTTTGGGGAATAAGGAAATGACTACAGAGAAATATCAGCAGTGCCTTTGAAGGGTGGTAATTTGAATAAATGAGGTGGAATTTGATTGTAAAGATTTATTAAGTCATCAAAGAATATTACAAGAGAAGAAAATAGTTCTGAAAGAGAAAAATCATTGATGATGAACCATTATGGTTGCAATGAAGGAAACGATTGGATGGCAAGAGATCGGGCATTTCTGGAGGAACAGCCGCTGAAAGAAGCATCAGCAAAACTATGTTTAATTAATGAACAGCAGCAAAGAGGGTGCTCTAAAAAGATTAGAGATAGCAATTGAGGCTGTGTCTCCTGGGAAATATTGGATGACTGAAGCGCTTCTGTGTGATGTGATTAAAATAATCAACGAGAATGTTGAACATTGAATCATGAATTTAAAAGAGTCTGTCTCCCTATCTAAAGCTGTAGCAAACATCAAGCAGTAATTTCTGATTAATAGTGGGGTATGGAGAAGACCACCAATATAATGGCTATTTTCACAAGTCATAGTGGAAATGTCTTATTCTTGGTCCATAACAACCTGATATATTATCATCTATTAAGATTTTAACTCTGTGCCTTTATTGTAAAATATATTCAAAGCTGACGATTGCAGCTTGAACTGTGTAACTTAGGATGTTAGAGACTGTAAATTTCTCCTCTGTATCATCCATGGTTATTTTTATTTTTAATGAAAAGATAGAAAAGAGTTTGTGTAATTTGATTAATAAGTGGAACCCCCCTCAAACTTCAGAACAAAAAAAAAGTGTTGATTATGTCACTCGATTATTTTATCAAATATTTCTTGGATTCTTCTAAAATGTTGACATTTACCCAACTTTAATCTTTTAAAAAGTATTTATTTATTCCCTTATTTTCAACCTTTTAGAAAATTGTACTATAGGAAAAGAGTCACACACACAAGTTTAGATATCAGGCTTCTGAGTGTCATTAATTAACTGGAAAGCAGTATCCCATATCTTCTGACTGAACTTCCCATGTGCCCACTCTCAGAGTGGCAATGATCAACACTTCCTTTTATTTTTTTCTTATTTCACTGTATTACAATAAATATGTATTATAACTGAATGGGTTTGCCAGAAAATGTACTTCATGTAATTACACTTGTATTGATTTACATATGAACGATATAGGATTTGGACATCATAATGTTATCACTGGCTTTAAAAAATACTTAGAATATTCTTGATACAAGTTCAGATTTGCTATGACAATTTTAAAATATAATCTGTGCTAAATTCAAAGGCTGAATAGTCAAAGACATTCCTTAAAAGTTCTCATAAACTTTAAAGTATGCTTGAGTTGATGTTTCTGGCTAAACGGAACATGAATTTGGTTTTACTGTAGATAGATATATCAGAATTAAAAAGTAATAGCGTCATTGGCTCCTTAATCACTCAGATTAAGGGATCTGAAGCAGGCTGGTTCCTGAACCCTTGACCTAGTAACAGAGTTTCCAGATAGGGCAAACACTTATAGCAGATCAGGAAGGTCACAGACAAATACACCAGGTCTGCCTTCAAAACACAGCAAACATCACTAGTGTATGTTAAGATGGTCAGATAAAAGGGACAGAAAATTCCGGCTGTGACTGCAAATGAGACAGTGACCCGCCCACCTAAAGTGGTTTCGCTTCTTCATTCCCATCACCTCCTCACTTCCCACTAACACCTTTCAGTATAGTCCTAAGCATCACCTATAGTTAAATTTGTGTTTATGCATTAATATACTTATTATCCATCTCCCTCATGCATGAAAGCCCCTTGATGGAAAGACTATGGATAGTCAATAATTTGTGTTTCCCTCTGAACCTCTGGTACTTAGGATAGGACATCACGTAGAATAGGCACTTCAGTTAATTTGCATTAAAGGGTAAAATATGCCCTTTTGGGAAAGAGTTTTCTCATTTAACCTTAATCAGAGCAGCATCCGGATCACCAACAGGCTTAAGTTTTAGAGTCCCAGTCTACATTCAGATATATGTGATATCATCAGCACTGCCTCCTCTCAGGCAACACAGTCATATGCATTTAATTCAAGAT
The DNA here is from genome assembly GCF_000754665.1 of Bison bison bison. Taxonomy (NCBI): domain Eukaryota; kingdom Metazoa; phylum Chordata; class Mammalia; order Artiodactyla; family Bovidae; genus Bison; species Bison bison. Next base: position 11,830,556 of record NW_011495051.1, on the reverse strand, counting down.
CTCTTTGCTTCTTTACATCTTACTTTTACATGTCCTGTAGAAATGTTGCTCATCTAGCTATCTTAACTTTAATATCCTGAGGTGACTTGCATGCTGTAAAATCCTTGATGGAATCTTGAGGCATCTGCTGGAAACATATGACTAAAGGCTTGCAAACAATAAAATGGAACAAACCACCTCATCTGTCAGTTAGCGGCATGTCCCTCCAGGGTACAGAGGAAACACTTCCTGGACCAGGTTGTCAGTAGGAAAGCAGGAAATGGCCTTCTCTGTTCACTTCCTTTTCCTCTCTTTAGAGACTTTTGCCTCTGGTGAGTGTCTTTGTATCCCCTCTGCGTGCCCTACAGCCTCCGTTCGTGCCGTCTGTCCACCAAGGGCCTTGAGCAGTGTTTGAGGACTTGACGCAGTCTCACTGCTCAGTCATTCGGTGGCGGCTGTGGTAGAGGTGGACGAAACGAGCGGTGATGGAGCTGGAACCTTCTACTGTCCACCCTGAGGATGCAGTGCTGACGGTAGCACTTTTGAGCTGTGTAATCTTCGGCAAGTTGCTTGAACTTTCAAAATCTCAGTTTATGCATTTATAAAATAAGATTGTTGTGTTTGACAAAATGATATAATCTTTGCAAAGCTCTTAGAAGAATGTCAGCACAGTGAATGAGGATATATACGTACCCTCCCACAGATAATAAATGGATATTCATGAACAAAAGCAAAATAAAGCTTAACCATTGAACATAATTCCCTTGACAAACTTGGAAAACCAAAATAATTATAGCACAATAACTGTCCCACTCCCATTGACTTTAGCATATAAAGGTAAAAGATCAGATCTGGTATGAACCAAGTCACAGCTCAGTTACTAAGTCCAACTTTTTGTGACTCCATGGACTGTAGCCCACCAGGCTCCTCTGTCCATGGAATTTTCCAGGAAAGAATGCTGGAGTGGGTTGCCATTTCCTCCTCCAGGGAATCATCCTGACCCAGGGATCAAATTCATGTCTCCTGCATCTCCTGTATTGACAGGCAGATTCTTTACCACTGGGCCACCTGGGAAGCCCTAATGACCTGAAAAGAAGGCTCCAAATCAGAAACTTTTGTTTCCTAAGATATGTTCTTACCCTAAACAGATTATGGAAAGACGCTAGCATATTTGTGCCTCTCAGGAGTTTTTAAAAGTGTCTTTTTCACAATATAACAGAAGAGAAGGTGAGACACTCACAAGCTTAACAGGAGAAATAGATCAGAAACTTTTTTTTCTAAATAAAGATCTTATTTTCATGGTGCCTGGTCTCTCTGACCTAAATTGCAGTAATTCAGTATGTGTGAAATTACCTTTTCTAGGACAGAAAGATCATAGCAGAAAAAGGGGGAGGGGAATGGCAGGAGAAAGAGAAAAGAATATACAATACAGACAAGAGTTCAGGCTGCCTGACAAAGAGCCTGGAACTAATAAGAAATTAGTTGTAACAAAGACATCTCAGAAAGGTAACTGCTAATATGAAGGACTAGCAATTATCTCCACTAGGCAGCCATGTTCAGGGGGTCAGAAGGTCTTTTAAGAACTAAAATAAAGTAGTGGTGAAGCCAAAGAATGCCATCTAATTGAGTGTCTATTTCTGGGGTTTATTTTATTTTATTAAACATTTTTTTATCACTTTCAAGTTCATGGTGATGGCATAGCAAATTTATTTCTATAATTAAATGGATTGTTAGTTATCAGCAGAAATAAAGCTGGCATAAAAAATACACATGATCAGTAACATAGTTCAGACTTTATGAATTATTACTTAGAACTAATGAATGTTCTTACCTGGAGAATCCCAGGGACGGAGGAGCCTGGTGGGCTGCGGTCTATGGGGTCGCACACAGTCAGACACGACTGAAGTGACTTAGCAGCAGCAGCGATGAATGGGATCATTACTTCTTTCCATACAGGTTAGGGAATTGTGTCTCAGGT
>NW_011495051.1:11817857-11828499 GCF_000754665.1 Bison bison bison | reverse complement strand
GTGACCATCCCTGGTTCTCTGTTGCTTCCCTCACCTTGGCATCAGAATAAGTCATAAAAATATCACAAAGTAAGATCTCATTGTGCTGTGGTCAGCACTTAAAGAGCGTGAGTTACAGTCATAATATTGTCACTGGCAAGTGTTACATTGTGGGTTGAATTTTGTTAACCAGAGTCTGATGTGTGGGAGCCTCCAGCTTGGTGTTGGAGTTCCACATGTTAGGGGTGGGTGGTTTATGAACAGACAGGTTCTGAATGAGTCAGCCTGATCCAGGCTTGGCATTTTCACGTGGTGGAGGATACTTCTGGAAGATAATAATGACTTGACAACTCTAACACTCAAGGACTTTGGAATTATTATATCTAGAAGGATGTGTGATTGGTCTGAAAAGTGTTAAAAAGAGGTGACATAGTCTTCATGGCAAGAAAGGGGAATCCAAACAGGAATGCTAGGTCCAGCATCTCTAGTTAATCTCTGCTGAGTTTTACAACCCTTGCTACTACACCCTTTGAGTTGCTATTGTTGTTTATTTGCTAAGTTGTGTCCAACTCTGCAATCCCAGTGTCTGTGGCCCACCAGGATCCTCTGTCATGGGATTTCCCGGACAAGAATACTGGAGCTGTTTGCCTTTTCCTACTCTAGGTTATCTTCCTGACCCAGGGATTGAACCCATGTCTCCTACTTGGCTGATGGATTCTTATTGCTAAGACACCAGGTAAGCCCACCCTTTGAGTAAATATGTTTAAATGATACTGTTCAAAAAATTTACCCAAATCAACCAAATTTAGTAGAAGAGTGAAAGATAAAAGCACAATTTTCAGTTTGAAAATCTTAATAAGTGCAAGCAAATTATGTATAGAAAAAGATCAAATCTCTCTTTTTTTGGTAATAGCCATAAATTAGTGAGAGTAAACCTTTTGAGCTTTACATGGAAAGAATGAAGACAAGAACAGACCTATTGGCAAGACAGTTATTTTGCCGATACAGTCCCCATGTCATTTAGGATGGTTCAGTTATGTTGTGTTAACAAAATTCCTCAGATCTTGGTGGCTCGCTTAGTGTTTGAAGTTATCCCAACTTCCAAGTTTAAACTTACAAGTTTGAATTGGATGAAGGCTATCATTTCAGAAACACTGACTTTGGTATTAGAGAGATCTTAGATAACATTTGACCCATCCTCTCACATTACAGATAAAACCGATGAATAAAGTGGGACCTAGTATGTTAAATCACTGACCTAATTGCACAAAGACTTCCCTGGTGGCTCAGATGGTAACGAATCTGCTCACAAAGTGAGACCGGGGTTGGATCCCTGGGTCAGAAAGATCCCCTGGAATAGGAAGTAACAACCTGCTCCAGCATTTTTGCCCAGAGAATTCCATTAACAGAGTAGCCTGGTGGGCTACTCATGGTGTCGCAAAGAGTTGGACACGACTGAGCGACTCACACTTTCACCTCAATGGCACAGCCTAACCTGTCAGAGGTGACCTCTGACTCTTGATTGGCATCTTTTCTGGTGCACTGTACAATATCCTTTGGGATACGATAGCAACAACATAAGTTGTTGAAGAATTTCAGTTGGGATTCAGAAATATTTTACATAGAAAGTAAAGCATTTTTTATTTTTGTTTTTCATAATGCATTCCATGAATTTACATTCTAGGACTTAACAAACCCTCTTTAATAAAAGGTTATGAAGGACGGGGCATTTGTGTTTCAGTACCTTTAGTATGTATAATAGTATCAGGCACGTAGAAGGTATTAGGTAAATATTCATTTGCGTGTATTTTATTTTCATTTCCATCTGTCCTGGTATCTAGCGAGTTTAAGAGGAAAGAGAGTTTTGATCTATTTGTTTGTATGATATTGGTGCTATGAAAAATGCTTCAGCAGTACCACATAGATAAATATTTGATGGACAAATAAATAAAAGGAATAGTAGGATATCACTAATTTGAGTTATTTAGGAAGAAGACAGGGCGAATCTGAATAACTGGAAAGGTTGAGCTAAAATATATTTTTCAAATAAATCGTTTTATTTGTTTGTATAAATGCAGCAAAGCTAACACTATCACCCAAAAGATTCTCTGTCTCAAAATGTATAGCTTGCATGCAGAAATGTGCTTGTACATTTGTTCAATGGAGTGAGATTCTCATAGATTATCCAATAAATGTGCTTTAAAAAAAATCTTTCATTCTTATCTTGGAACTTAAATAACTGTCATCCATTCCATTTTAGATTTTTTTTAACAATCTGGAATGTTTAACCGCTTTGACCATCAGTTAGCAAATATACAGGTGGACTTAATTTTAGCTTATTGTAGCTATATTAACATTCTGTCTTTAAGCTGCTGATTCACACATGCTTAAACCTAGTATTTTTAAATATTTATTGCAACTCTCTTTCCAGTACACATTTTGTTTTTAAAATGTGTAAAAATACTCATCCTTTCTTCAGTGAAACATTCAGATTCCAAGTCAGATAGCTGTAATATTTGTTGACACATGCAAAAAGCTTAAAATATGAGTGCAAATCTCAAAGTAAACACTCCCTTCAGATGGTTCTCTCCCACTTCCATCTCATTTTATTTAAAGCTTCTTTGACATTCAAGAGATTTTAGGTGAAAGCTCTCTGTGGTCTCTGACCAGCGTGGCCCCTCTAGGGATGCACTGGTTAAGTATTATGGTGTGGTGAGACTTGTGTGTCTGTGTGGAAGGAGAGAGGCAGGTGTGAAGGGCAGGGTAATTTAGTAATTTTTATTTTGCAGTTGAATAACATTAAAAATCAAAAAGGCTGATATAAAAGGCACATGAGCTTGGTGTCTGTGGGATTGCCTGGAGCAAATAACGCTGTTAGCATCCGTATCCTGAATGTGTCAACCTCTGCTCTCATTGCTTTCTGAGAAGCAAACCTAAGCATTTTGACATATCCTAGGAAGAGCCAATGCTACATTGTATTAAATAGGATTGATATTTTTACCATTCCATGAAGACCCATGAAAAGCAATCTATATCAGACACCATATGGCCAGACTTTACGAAATTATCCTAATTTTCTTCAAGTTTCCTCTATTTACCTCACCTTTACACAAACAGTTTTTTTCTATTTCCTTTCTCTGCAGCCTTTGCAGTCAGTGTAGCTGGCTGCAGCTTTCTTTACCCTCCCACCTCTCTCCTCCCCTGAAACACACACACAGACACACACACACACACACACACTGCCTATCCTTAAACAAATCATCTCTCTTAGCTTCTTCAGTCCGGATTCTCATCCTCACTCCATTCAGAAATATAAAATATATGTCCATTTAGGAAGCAAGAGAGACTGTTTATAGAAAAGAATGATTTTTTTCCCTGTCACTCATCCAGGAATTGGTACACTGATCTGTGTCCAACTTTGTCCCACACTTAAATTGACATATTAATTCATTTAATCAGCTGTCACTTGTTGACTGACTATGAGTACCATGCATTTTCCACAGGATGAACTACATATTTAATAAGGTCTCTCAAATTCATGATTTGCTTGAAAAAAAAAAAGCATTCATGCCATTCTCAGTAAACATTTACTGCATGGTGACCATGCAACATTCCCAGAAGTCATACTGGGAGGAGAAAGGATGTTTATGATGCTAAGAAAAGGCAGCCATCTCTCTTGGCGCTGTACGGGTGATAGAAGGAACTTCAACATGATAAAAATAAACCCAAATGGCCACATTAGCCATTGGATACTTCTTTCTGGCCTGAAAGTAAAATTTTACAGATTTAAGGTGTCAAAGGTAGATGATCTAAAGCCTAAGACTAAAGAGTAATAACAGGAGGTCAGAGTTGAAATGGACCTAGAAGTTATAATGTCTCAAGTTCTATTTCCTGTTTGAGAGCTAGAAAGCACACAGAAAGGGGGCAGTGTTCCAAGTCTTCTTAAGTCTTTCCACACTTGGCACATGTTTCAAAATCTATTAACAATTTTATCAATCGTCTTTCCAGATTGATCCCAAATATCAATTTTCCTTTTCAGTAGAGTCTTCCCTAATCATTTCCTCTTCTCACAAAGCATTTTGAATGTGATAGTGCTCCAATTATTATATTTATATACATTTGTCTGCTGAAAATAATACATTGTCCTCTTTGCTTTATTCTTTTAAGCTTCCAAATATTGAACACCTTATGTACTATGCATTGAGGCCCTGTAGTTTTATCCTTATAACTCCCTTTGATTAATGCATTTACATCTCCATTTTATACATGGAAACCAAATCTTAGAGAGATCTGGTAACCTGAACAAGAGCAAGTGCAGGTGTCAGTACTTAAACCTCAGTTCTTTAAATGCCAAACTATGTTTGCTTTGTCATAATCTTTATGTATTTAACCAATAACTGGGAAATGACTAGACACCGATATTTTGTACATAAATACACATATACATATGTATACTAGAATAAGCACACAAATACATTTAGTCATTGTATGTAAACGACTTTAATATTTATAGGCATCTGGTCCTATCACTTCATGGCAAATAGATGGAGAAAATGTGGAAACAGTGTCAAATTTCATTTAATTGGGCTCCAAAATCACTGCAGATGGTGACTGCAGCCACAAAATTAGAAGAGACTTGCTTCTTGGAAGAATAGCTATGACAAACCTAGACAGTGTATTAAAAAGCCGAGACATCACTTTGCCAGCAAAAGTCTGTACAGTCAAAGCTATGGTTTTTCCAGTAGTCATGTATAGAGGTGAGAGTTGGACTATAAAGAAGACTGAATGCTGAAGAATAGATGCTTTTGAACTGTGGTGTTGGAGAAGACTCTCAAGAGTCCCTTGGACAGCAAGGAAATAAACCAATCAGTCCTAAAGGAAATCAACCCTGAATATTCATTGGAAAGACTGGCGCTGAAGTTGAAGCTCCTGTACTTTGGCCACCTGATGCAAAGAGCTGACTCACTGGAAATGACCCTGATGCTGGGAAAGATTGAAGGCAAGAGGAGAGGGGGGCAACAGAGGATGAAATGGTTGGGTGGCTTTATCGATTCAATGGACATGAGTTTGAGCAAACTCTGGGAGATAGTGAAGGACAGGGAAGCCTGGTATGCTACAGTTTATGGGGTCACAAAGAGTTGGACACTACCGAGCCACTGAACAACAACAATATTTAAATGTAGAAGGAAAAATCATTAATGTAAACATCTTGCATTAATTTCTTTCATCTTTGCACATAAGTTTAGTTTCAAATATAATATATAGTGCATCTTATCAGATTTTGGATATACAGCATCTAAACCTGCTTTCTGGAGTTAGGTGTATCACCTATCTTATTAGGCAGAGCCTGCCCTGCATGCATGCGTACATGCTAAGTCACTTCAGTCATGTCTGATTCTGTGCCACCCTATGGACTATAGCCTGCCAGGCTTCTCTGTCCATGGGATTCTCCAGGCAAGAATACTGGAGTGAGTTGCCATGCCGTCCTCCAGGGGATCTTCCCGACCCAGGGATGAAATCTGGGTCTCCTGCATTGCAGATGATTTCTTCACACTTGGCCACCAGGGAAGCCTGCCCTTCACTACTGCAGTGAAAATACTCAGACTCTAGCTTTCCCAGCCTTTTCGTCAGCTACGGGAAGGGCTGACTGACTTTAGATATCACTCTTGGTATGATGGTCACTGGCCTGAATTGCCAACATCCTAGAAGTCCTGGAAGATACCCAAGGGCCTCTTAAGAAATCATGTTCCATTTATTTAACCAGAAAAGATTTCTGCAGCATGGACTTCGGAACCCTGGGTTTTGGGATAGTGGGAAGAACAGAATTTGATGGCAGAATGTCACTTTTCTTTCCTGAATCTCAGTTTTTTAAACTATGAAAATTGGAATAGTAGTAATTATCTCACAAGGTTATAGTGAGAGTGAGGTGATCTGATGACTGTCAGGTTGAAAGTGCTATATCTGGTAGCACAAATAGAGCTGCATACAGTCCCTACAAACCAAAGGAATTCTTGAAAGAAATCAAGAGTCTTACAAATTTAAGAGAAAATGAAAAGTAAACACCAACTTTGTTTTGTAAACAATGGATTACAAATTTTTATTTCAGACAAAATCTACTCTGGGGAAAAGGTCTACCTTGGAACATTATCTTCTACAGCCAAAGAAATTTTCTGTACTCCTGAAAGCTAACTTCTTAGTCAATGGAATCCTAGGGTAGAAATCAGCATTATGAAGCACTTGTGGAACATGAGCTCTGTCCAGAAATTGTATATGTGTTATTTCAACCAGTACCCAAATCTAGTATAAATGTGCTTAAAACTCACATTTATGAGACACAAAGAAATAATATGTCTTACTGTAGTGCATAAATCTGGCAAACAAGGGTATGGGGAACCATAGCTTTGACTTCAAGTCCAGAACACTTTCTACCTCTTTATGAAAATGAAATAGGTATTTCATTCTCACCTCTTTGGAAGAGGTGAAAATTTCAGCCTTGTCGAATTTCTAAGTTAAAAAAAAAAAATTGGCGTTATTTAACTCTTGAAATGCAGTGTACATTTATCAGGGTTTTTTTGTTTGTTTGTTTTCATTTGCTCCTATGTAGTAGTGCAGTAATTCGGAGAAGGCAATGGCACCCCACTCCAGTGCTCTTGCCTGGAAGATCCCACGGACAGAGGAGCCTGGTAGGCTGCAGTCCATGGGGTCGCTGGGAGTCGGACACGACTGAGTGACTTCACTTTCACTTTTCACTTTCATGCATTGGAGAAGGAAATGGCAACCTACTCCAATGTTCTTGCCTGGAGAATCCCAGGGACGGGGGAGCCTGGTGGGCTGCCGTCTATGGGGTCGCACAGAGTCGGACACGACTGAAGCGACTTAGCAGCAGCAGCAGTAGTGCAGTAAACTCAATATAAGCCAAAGGGCAAAGAATAGTCCCTATTCATTTCAATATGAAGTGAATCTTAAGTAGAAATATTTCTGATACGTGGAGTTTTCTTCTTTTACTATAACTTCTTGCATTTTATTGCCACTTTATTAGATCTGTATAAACACCATTTTACTCCTAACAACTAAGCCGTTTGGCTTAAATCTCAACTCCCCCAGTATCAAGCTGTGGAAGCCTGGGCAAGTCATTTAAACTTTCTGTGCATTGGTGTCCTCATCTGAAAAATGAGGATAGTGTCAGCACAGACCTCAGAGGGCTGTTGTATATAGTGCAAAATGTTTATAAAGCACAGAGTATTCAGACCATATTACCTTGTATCTCTCAAAAGAAAGCATAATCAGCTTTCAACAAATATATAATATGAAATTATTATAAATATACTATTGTTTAGTTGCTCAGTCATGTCCGACTCTTTGTGACTCCATGGACTATAGCCTGCCTGGGGATTTCCCAGGCAAGAATACTGGAGTGGGTTGGCATTTCCTTCTCTAGAAGGTAAATATATTAAAAGTAAAAAGTAATAAAGTAAATACATATAGGAATATACATTTATGAATGAAATAGATTTATAAATAAATATATTAACACATTTATATCTAAAATATAATTTATAATACATGTTTGATATATTTATGGCATATATATGTTACAATAGGTAAGATTTATTTAGCAGTAAGATAGATTGTCATTGATATACAGAAATGATACAAATGTAGATATCTTATAGGAAGAAAATCCGCTGTGGAGTAAATTCTGTAGGGTAACCATAGAAACTTTCAGGGGTTCATACCAAATTTGCTTCTCTGATTCATAAACTATAAGCTGTGACTTTGGTGGCAGGGCCATTTGTCTCTCAGCTTGCAGTCTATAGTCCGTCACTATCAGAAGGTGTTGAATAGGCAGATTCCTAGGCCTCAAGCAAAACTGTCAAATTGAAATCCCTGGGAATAAAGCTTGGCAAGTTGCATTTTTGATCAGAACTCAGTGATTGTTATACATACTTAAGTTGGAATCCTGAAATGTTGTTTCCTTGTTCTTGCTCTGACAATTTCTTGAGCAAGTCATATAGCCTTCTGTGTTTTATGATTTGAATAAAAAAAAAAAAACAAAAACGAAAAACCAAACTTTGGCCTTAGAGATGGAGATCCACAATCTAAATGTGAATCTTCCCAGTTTCTCATGTGCCTTTGAGAAGAGCACACCGTTAGCCTCTTTTTTATCCATATACAATGGAAATATTAATGCCTGTTCAGTCTAGCATGTGGATGTTATGAAGATAAAATTAGATAATAGAAGTGAGTAAAATTCACTATAGAAATGAGAGCACTTTTTTCTTGTAAAAAAGAAGTTGAAAATTTCACAAGTGTGCTATGAAGGCAAATAATATTATTTAGAAAATGTTTTGAATTTTTTCAAGTTAGGTGTTTCTAACTTGAGAAGATTTTAATTTCCAACTTGAGAATATGACTTAGATGAATTAGTTATAATCCTTTTAGTTTGTATTGTTTTACATTGGACAATAGCAGTAATTTATAATGTAGTTCAGAATTCTCAAATGAAAAAATATTATAAATATCCTTATGTTTCCCTTATAATTATATCCATAATTTCTAAATGCATCATAGTACAAATAAATGACATTTTTTAGTATAATTGTTTGTTAATGGAAATGCAGTTTTTATGCAGACTGAAATCAAGGACAACCTAAAATGTTATTATAATTAATAATAGCTTGTGCTGTTAAATGATAAATCTTATTTTCACATTATTCCACCCCCTTCCTGCCTGAGGTTGGGCACAGGGCTAGAGGACAGTTCATTTATCAGCATAAAATCCAATCCAGGAACTAATTCTAATGATAGTTAGAACTAAAAAGGACTTCTTGTTCTATTCTAAGTCTCCTGTTTATACCAGGAATTTAATACTTGATTCACAAAGTCTTTTCTCTGAAAGTTACTGTTTGTGCAATGGAATCGCAAAAGCACTGCAAAGCTCAAAAAGATGTGTTCATGTTCTAGCTACCTTGATATTATCAGTTGAACCTCTAATTCTGTATCTTTTGCTGATGCAAATGATGAAGGATCCCAAGGTAACAAGAAAATTCAGAGTAGAAGTTTCAGGACACATCTTAGAATTGATCTGCGACCCTGACTGAGACTCAGGAATGAAAGGGCATTAGGACAGGCAGGTTAATAGCACCACTCTTGCCACTGATTGCATGCTCAAAAAAAAAAAATTGTTTTTATTACCCTGAAGTACTTTTACCCTTCCACCTCCATGTTCGTTCTTCTTTTTTTTTTTTTCATTTCTTTTTTCCATTCTACTTTTTATTTTCTATTTTCTATGGTTTCCTCATTAGGAGACAAATTCTTCATGCATTCTCAATAGAATCCTATATTCCCTTGGCTGGGAAGACATGATGACTCTAATTCATTATAAGGTGTAAATGACTGCTAGCATATCATTTTCAGAGTATTTAACAGGAGAAGGGGCATTACAACCTGATTAGAAAGAAACATAAAATCTTCTAGATACCTTTCTTGCATGAATAAAATATTTTTGAAGTTTCTATTCATGGTTATGAGGCCTCTTAACTCAAATCCATTTGGATTTATACTTTTTGATCCAAATCGTCATTACTTTTGGATCACCTGAGGCAGAAGTTTCAATGATATTGTCCAAGTTAATTTATCTTATAAACAATTTAGGATGGCTGCCACATTTCTGGTGTAGTGAATTCTCCAGTTCCTAAAGAAACAATCACCCACGGAGATTTCACCCACCCTTTCAACAATGAAAGGGAGCACACTAATTTCTTAACTCATCCCAGGATACATGACAAAACCATGAATCAAAGATAAGTGTTTTGCTTGATTCAATCAACAAATGCCACTCTATTCTCAGTGTCATGTAGCCATGACACCTGAATATCTGCTCATCCCGACTCCAACCAAGAGGTAATTGCTTGGATCAAGCCTAGGCATGAAATGCACATTGACTTCCTGTTGGAAACCACATTCAGAGAGAGAGAGACTGTATCAGCCTTTGATTCTTATGTAGTTTTAAAAAAAATCTTGACATTGATAATTCCTCACTCCTTGTAGTTTTTGGAATACTAAGACTACATTACGATTTATTTGGAGCCTCTGTAGAGACACCTATAGACTGTGGGAAAGATGAAAACCCCTCACACAAAGCACAGGCCGACTCAGCGTGCTGTTTGCTCTGATTGCATTTCATTTATTGCTGCTGACAATTTTAAGAACATATTCTTCATTGTGTATCTGAAATGAAATTTTTGTTTGTATAAAATTTACCCTAATTCAGGCTTTGAAAAAAATTATCTTATGTGGGAAATAGCTTAAGAAAAGCACTGGAAGGAAAATGGGGGAGACAACATGTCTCTCAAAATTAAATGTCTTCATTAGTAGAAATTAGAGTTACAGCATTCATCTTTTAAATACTGAAATCTGACCTAACAAAATGAAAAATAATCTAATGAAATATTGCTGAACTCCAGTGGTTATTAAGTGTAAATACAATTAATTAATACAAAGAAACTTCATAGCACATTATATTTTATAATTATTTATAATAGTAATAAAATAAAGATTAAAAAAAACCTTGAATGACTGAACTTTTATTAATTGTACCAGTTTATAGTGCTTGCAGTAACTGTGTTTTGTTTTGTTTTCTTTTTCTCCAAAAACAGGTTGA
>NW_011495051.1:11794593-11817749 GCF_000754665.1 Bison bison bison | reverse complement strand
TAATTTATTTTATTAAATGCCAAATTTTTCAAACACCATAATTAGGAACTAATCGTGATCTGACCCCTTCCAGAATTCACACATTGCTCAAAAATGAATTCCCTTAAAACTTTCTGATAATACAATCATTTCTGAGTGTTCTTGGAAATAGTTTATTTAATAATCTCTGCTTTCAGTTCAGTTCAGTTCATTCGCTCAGTCGTGTCCAACTCTTTGCAACCTCATGGACTGTAGCACACTAGGCCTCCCTGTCTATTACCAAGTCCCGGAGATGGCTAAAACTCAAGACCATCAAGTCAGTGATGCCATCCAACCATCTCATCTTCTGTCATCCTCTTCTCCTCCTGCCTTCAATCTTTCCCAGCATCAGGGTCTTTTCCAATGAGTCAGTTCTTCAAGTCAGGTGGCCAAAGTATTGGAGTTTCAGCTTCAGCATCAGTCCTTCCAAAGAACAGTCAGGACTAATTTCCTTTAGGATGGACTGTTTGGATCTCCTTGTAGCCCAAGGGACTCTCAAGAGTCTTCTCCAACACCACAGTTCAAAAGCATCAATTCTTCAGCGGCCAGCTTTCTTTACAGTCCAACTCTCACATCCATACATGACTATTGGAAAAACCATAGCTTTGACTAGACAGACCTTTGTCAGGAAAGTAATGTTTCTGCTTTTTAATATGCTGTCTAGGTTGGTCATAGCTTTTCTTCCAAGGAGCAAGTGTCTTCTAATTTCATGGCTGAAGTCACCATCTGCAGTGATTTTGGACCCAAGAAGATAAAGTCTTTCACTGTTTCCACTGTTTCTCCATCTATTTGCCATGGAGTGATGGGACCAGATGACATGATCTTAGTTGAATGTTGAGTTTTAAGCCAGCTTTTTCACTCTCCTCTTTCACTTTCATCAAGAGGCTCTTTAGTTTGTCTTCGCTTTCTGCCATAAGAGTGGGTCATCTGCATATTTGAGGTTATTGATATTTCTCCCTGCAATCTTGATTCCAGCTTGTGCTTCATCCAGCCCGGCATTTTGCATGTTGTATTCTGCACATAAGTTAAATAAATAAACAGGGTGACAATATACAACCTTGACGTACTCCTTTACCAATTTAGAACCAGTCTGTTGTTCCATGTCTGGTTTTAACTGTTGGTTCTTGACCTGTATACAGATTTCTCAGGAGGCAGGTAAGGTGGTCTGGTATTCCTCTATTTTTTTTCTTTGTCATTTAAAAGCTAATTTTCTTTTTTTTTTTAAATTTTATTTTATTTTTAAACTTTACAATATTGTATTAGTTTTGCCAAATATTGAAATGTATTCCTCTATTTAAGAATTTTGCACAGTTTTGTGTGATCTACACAGTCAAAGGCATTGGCATAGTCAATAAAGCAGACATAGATGTTTTCCTGGAACTGTCTTGCTTTTTTGATGATCCAACAGATGTTGGCAATTTGATCTCAGGTTCCTCTGCCTTTTCTACACCCAGCTTGAACATCTGGAAGTTCTTGATTCACATACTTTTGAAGCCTGGCTTGGAGAATTTTGAGCATTACTTTGCTAGTGTGTGAGATGAGTGCAATTGTGTGGTATTTTGAACATTCTTTGAATTTTCGTTTCTTTGGGATTAGAATGAAAACTGACTTTTTCCAGTCCTGTGGCCACTGCTGAGTTTTCCAAATTGCTGACATATTGAGTGAAACACTTTAACAGTATCATCTTTTAGGATTTTAAATAGCTCAACTGGAATTCCTTCACCTCTACTAGCTTTGTTTGTAGTGATGCTTCCTAAAGTCCACTTGACTTCAGATTCCAGGATTTCTGACTCTAGGTGAGTGGACACACCATCTTGATTATCTGGGTCATGAAGATCTTTTTTGTATAGTTCTTCTGTGTATTCTTGCCACCTCTTCTTAATATCTTCTGCTTCTGTTAGGTCCATATTGTTTCTGTCCTTTATTTTGCCCATCTTTGCATGAAATGTTCCCTTGGCATCTCTAATTTTCTTGAAGAGATCTCTAGTCTTTCCCATTCTATTGTTTTCCTCTATTACTTTGCATTGATCACTGAGGAAGGCTTTCTTATCTCTCCTTGCTATTCTTTGGAACTCTGCATTCAAATATCTTTCCTTTTCTCCTTTGCCTTTAGCTTCTCTTCTTTAGAAAAGTGATATTCGGAAAAATGAAGGAAAAAAAGTAAAAATTATTAATAAAGTATAAACTATGTTTGTTAGTTGACCCCAAGGAGGGTGGGAGATTAGACTGTGGATTCAGAGTTTTTCAGAGAAGAGGAAGAATTGTGGAAGCAGTCATTATATAACTATAGGAGGAAAACACAGCTGTTAAAATTCATGGCCTGTGGCTATTCTGGACCACAATTAGGAGAACCATGGAGTAGATGTATCTGGTAGGCCTGCCCTGTGATCCAAAGAAAATCTGTTGAACTGTATGTGCCTGGACCCCTGAACCTCAGAACATTCTTGTTCCTATTGGGCAAACAAACAAACGAACAAACAAAGACACTGTTATTTTCTGAAGTGCCCCCGCCCCGCCCCCGCCCACACACATACACACTCTACCATGCTTATACAGTGGCATTTGTTATTAGGAATTCATGGTAGGGAGAGGATCAAAGCTAGACAGAGCAGAGAAGTGTTTGTGCTAGAAAGGATTCTAATACATTAGAAGGCTGTGACCACAGAAGTCTTAAATCATGACAAAGAACTCATTTCTTTTTGCCCTCTCAGACATTTGATATTTCAAAAATGAGCAGCTCTTACATTTTTGCAGCAAGGCCTTCTCATGACTACCATGTCCTTGTTGCTAACTGGTGTTCCAGAGTCATCTGGTATCACGTCCCCTTGCTCATCACTGCAGACTCTCTTTTTATTTTAGTTCTGTGCTCCCATCTCTTTTCCAACACCTAGGATCACACTTTCCCTCGGATGGAACATAATTCTCTTTCTTTC
Organism: Bison bison bison; assembly: GCF_000754665.1. NCBI lineage: Eukaryota > Metazoa > Chordata > Mammalia > Artiodactyla > Bovidae > Bison > Bison bison. The sequence goes on along the minus strand of NW_011495051.1, from coordinate 11,814,798 downwards.
CTCCCTCCCTTCCTTCTTTTTTTTTTTTCTTTCTTTACCTGCATGCTTTCGTATCAGCCATTCTTTGTCTTCCTTTCTCTGTTCTTCTTGTTTCTTCTACCTCCACAGCCTCTTTTGTAATCACTCCCTTTCCATGCTTATGTCCTGCCTGATGTGTCTCTTACCTGGAGATGCTTCCCAGCGCACCTCATCTGAAATAGGTCCCCCCGTCTTACCCTCAGATATTAATAGCCTCAATATCCCATTTTCATCTAAGAACTATTAAAATAAGATTTTTTTTTAAAATTGTGCTCTTCTTTTTGTTGCTGTGCTCCATGGGATCCGGTCTAATTGCTAATACCTAGTAAAATTTGAATACATAACTTCTGAGGTGGGGTTGGGGGATGAATGAATTTAATAGCTGTAATGAGAACCAAGTCAGTACAACATGCTATACTTCTGAACTATTCTACTGACCTCATAGGAGACCATGACTGCTTGGAAAATGTGGTGGTGGCTTAGTCACTAAGTTGTGTCCAACTCTTGTGACCCCGTGGACTGTAGCCCACCAGGCTCCTCTTGTCCATGAGATGCTCCAGGCAAGAATACTGGAGTGGGTTGCCATTTCCCTCTCCAGGAGATCTTCCTGACCCAGGAATCAAACCCAGGTCTCCTGCATTGCAGGCAGATTCTTTCCCAACTGAGCTATAAGCGAAGTCCCCATGTAGTATTAGTGAAAAAATAAGCCTTTATTTCCACATTAAGTCAGGGAATAAAATGTATCTCAGAAGAAAGTAAAATTTCAACTACAGAATGTTGTATCTGTTGTCTGTGGTGGATTCATTTCGATATTTGGCAAAACTAATACAATATTGTAAAGTTTAAAAATAAAATAAAATTTAAAAAAAAAAGAAAGGTTGATGAGAATGTAAAAAAGTTAAAAAAAAGCATTCTAGCAAAATTAACTTTCTTGAAATCACTGTATTCCTTTTTGATTTGTAATTAGCCTGGAATGCATGCATGCATGCATGCTTGGTCACTTCACTCATGTCTTCTTCTTTGCAACCCTGTGGACTATAGTCTGCCAGGCTCCTCTGTCCATGTGCTTTGCCAGGCAAGAATACTGGAATGGGTTGCCATGCCTTTCTCCAGAGGATCTTCCCAGCCCAGGGGTCAAACCTGCATCTCCCACATTGCAGGCAGATTTTACCCATGGGCTACCTGGGAAGCCCCTGGAATTCTTACTTTAGCCTAATAGGATATAACAGACTTAGCATTATATATATTCTAAAAAAAAAAAAAATAGACAAGCACCATTAAATTGAAGACTATGAGGAGAAAGTGATCAGAGCCAAAATATTCTTCTTAAAGAAGAGCATATTTACATTTTTTGAATTTGTTTCAAGTTCACTGCTGTATTTCCCTGACAGCATCAAATGGAATTTTTTTTAAAACAATGGGTAACTTAAGAAAAAAGATAGCAAAGTTGGGAACTTGCACATAGATGATTCTATTCCACTCAGATTAGAATATATATATTTTTTAAATTTTTCTTTCAAGTAATCATTTTTGTGGGGAAAAAAAACAAATTTTTTTTGTTAATGATGAATATATTGATTTGCTGAACATTTGATTCTTTAAAATATTATTTTATGCTCTCATGAAGATAGTCCAATTTATCTGGAGCATGCTACCTATTTTATCAAAAATAGAATTTTTCAATAATATGCCTTGCTATAACATGGTGTAATTCTTATTGAATTCATTGGCCTGATTCAGAAGCCATGAGCTTTGAAAAATGGGAAAATGAGACCAGAATTAACCTCAAACATAAAATAATTCTCCACAACTTTAGTACTGCCATGTTTTTAGGCTATTGATATTTACATATATCAGAATAATTAATTCTGGGATGTAAATTTTTATTACTGTTTAAAAACATTTTGAAGGTGTATACTAAAGAGTTGCTAGTTTTCAAAACTGGCTCATGAATCATTTTAATAAGTAAAACAAAAATAAGAACTCCACATTTTCATTCATGCACATTTCCATAGAATCAATGCAGTAAATATTCTTTTTTTCTCTGCAAAGAAGTCAAAATGGTTTTCCTCAGATACTTTTATGTTCTATTCTTAGATTTGTATGTTTATATGTTTGAGTGTGTATGTATGTATCTTTAAGTGTGTGTGTATATGTGTATTTAGCTTCCACTCAAATGTGGAAAGAACAAAATATAACACTGATAATTTTCCATAAGTGTACTTCAGGAAACTTTAAACTTTCTAAGCGAATGTAACTCATTATGGGGTGAATACTCAGTGAGTCATAGTTCACACTTGCTATCAAGGTTGTTGATCTCATCTCATAGGTGTTCTGTCATTCCCTTCCCCATGTAGACCCACTCTAGGTGAGCAGACCTACCTATTTGTGCCCATAGATTTGGTGAAAGCACCTCGTGTCTACATGTTCTTCTTTTCCTGACATAATATATTCTAGATGACCCATAAGTGATCTTAACTAGACTCTAAGCCATGGTTTCACATCTTGCTCTACCTGCTGCAGAAGAATCTTAAGGCTGGTATAACTCACAGTCTGTTCATAACACTGCGTTTCCCTTTCCCCAGTAAACTGGCTCCATCTTGATTTTCCTTTGCTTCAGATCTTCTGACTTTCAGAAATGCTTGCCTTCCAGATCCTGGCATACTGTTCATGTCAAGAATTCCTCCCTAAAGCTACCTGCTCCCTCAGCATGCTGGTCCTAACCTCCTGGCAACCTTGTCTATGAGTCCTCAGCAGTTCCACTGGGTTGTACCAGGCCTTCTACATCTCTCTCCCATTCTGTGCAGACCTGAGAGCTTCTCATCTCTAATCCCATTGTAAACATATCAAACCACCCTCTCCTTAGGTGAAAATGACAGGCAGCAAATCCTTTTCGGAGGGAAGAACTTTCAGGGTAGTTGGCAAGTGAAGAGGCATCACCATACAATTTAAAAAGTAGATCTCCAAAGCAAAATAATTTTCTAGATGCCTTTCTTGCAAGAAGAGGTTTTTTAAAAGGTTGTATATAAATAACTGTGAGACCACTAACTAAAATACATACCTAATTAATATTTTTTAATCCAAAAGTAGCTTCTACCTTGCTAGGTACAAGATCCCTTGGAATTTTGAGATTCTGAAATTATTGTTAACATAATTAGGGTATGAATATTTTTTCCAATAGGAAAAAAAAGTCAACATTGATACTTGAAGCTGAACAGTGACTGTGATATTCTGGGCTGAACTTGCTCTATTTTTACCTCAGGTAATATACTTCATGGCCAAGCCTTCATGGTAGAATGGATACAAAGAAAGAAATCAGCCTACCAGTAAGAAGGACTAGAAAGGTGTTTTAAAAATAAATACATCGTATCATATATTATGCTTAGTTTGAACAGAAGTCTCCTGTTTACTCTGATTGGCCTCACTGGTCAGTTAATGATAGAAATAATTAAAAAGATGGAGTCATTTAAAAATGTTCAGTATAGATGTATAAAGTTAACTATTGTTCATTTTACAATCATTTGAATTAGGGCTACATTTACTGTTGTTTGTTGTTTTTTACTATTGTTTGTTTTTGTTTTTTAAACGTGAATTTACTTATCTTGTATAAACTGTATTTATAATACATTATCTTTAATTTCCCAGTTGTTTGTCTTTTTTAAGTGAAATGAGAATGCAGACATATTTGTGAAATGACCCAAAACACTAATCCTTATAGATTTTATATTCCACTGCCTGATTTTTTAAATTTATATTTTTCTATACATAATTCAAGACTTTCTTTGTAACTTGCTTAAGAATTCTGAAACCTTTCAGCATAGATTTCAAAAGAACTGATCTTTCCATGGTCATTTTCCATGATATTATATAAATAAGAGAAGCAATAATAAAAAAAAAAAAAGACACCTGGGGAACATTTAAGAGGAAACACAAATTATTCTTGGTAAGCATGCAGCTTATCTGGTGGTAACAGGAATGGGAGAGTATTAGAGAATCATTTAGTATCCTAGAGCAGTCCTTGGTTGATGAATGTAAATTATAAATTTTGCGAAGAAAACTGGGATTCTTAGTTAATCCAAGTGTTTAGTTAAATTGAGGCCAGTTATGAGGGCTTCTCCCATATTTACAAACATTTGTGCATTATAATATCAATCATGCATGTATTTATATTTCTTTCCTGTTTTCTTTTAGCTTGACTAAATCCAGTAGCTTTCTGAAGCCCCTTCTTCTCAGCTATGTGTTGGGTAGATCAAGGTGAATAATGACTGGAACCTGAATGCAACAAGGGTCTAGAAGAGGGATGGCAAACAAGCATCCATATTTCATGTGGCAAATCCCACCAAGCGCCAAGACTAAAAGTGCCTGGTGGTGGTTTAGACTCTTGCGACCCATGGACTGTAGCCCTCCAGGCTCCTCTGTCCATGGGATTTCCCAGGCAAGACTACTGGAGTGGGTTGCCATTTCCTTCTCCAGGGGATCTTCCCAATCCAGGGATCGTCCCCAGGTCTTTAGCACTGCAGGCAGATTCTTTACTGTCTAAGCCACCATGGTAGCCCAAGCAAGACTCCTTGGGCACTGGCCCCCCAGATCACTGAGCCAGTGAAAAAGCACTGGGTTTCACCTATTAAAAATAGTCCCCCATGTCATTTATTTTCCTTTTCTAAGGAATTCCCTACTCAATAATCTTCTTAATTTATTTATTTTTTAATTAAACTTTTTATTTTGTATTGGAGTATAGCCAGTTAACAGTGTTATGATCATTTCAGGTGGACAGCAAAGGACTCAGCCATACATATATATACATATATATATATATATATACACATACATGTATCCATTCTCCCCCAAACTTCCTCCCGTATGTCATTTATTTTTATGCCAGTTTTTCTTCAGTATTTTACGTAAAATTTTACTGCATAGTTTAGGGTATGTTCAAAGATGTAAGAATATCTGGATAAAAGTATGTGTCCTTATCACTAATTGTCAGTCTACATCAGCTGCTATTTTTTTTTTTTAATGTCCTTCACTACAGTGTTTGGAGGGTTAAATTTAAATATTTCTCAGTCTTCTGAGAGTTCTGATTCATATATATAAAGCTCTGAAATACTGTGAGCAGGATGGCATCCAATGCTTTTATGGGTTCTTTTTTTTTTTTTTTTCGCTTATGAACTGTTGTGTGCCAAATGGCCCATTCATAACATCTCTTAACTCTGATAATGAATAGATGTCATTATTTTGCCTTCTGGCACTTCTGATCAATATTAGGCCAATATTTTCTGTGATTTCCCTCTATCTTTTTGAAATTTATAGCAAATACAAAATAAAATATTTAATGTTTAACATAGTACAAGAATGTCTTTTAAGACTTTGTAACTAGGGTCAATTTTATTACATTTCAAAATTGTGAACATATTTTAGTATACATATTTCTTTAGCTTTTAACAATGAATTTATGAGTTCATTGTTAATGGACCATTAACAATGAATTTATGAGTTTTTTAGTTCACTTTCCAAACTACTTTTTGTTGCAATTAAGTTTTGGGGAATAGTTTTTTAACTCATTTGCAAGAAAATATAAGGCTGAAAATGGAAATTAGCTCACATTCTTTAGAATTATCTTTCTGCTTATACCTAGTATTACTTATTCATCTTAATAAAATTGCAAGCCAGGTACCTGACACATATTAATATTTGGCACTCAGAAAAGTTTATTAAATGAAAGCATTCAAACTGAAATAACATAACTGCTTAGTTAAGCCTTCTCTTGTAGGTGTGTTTTTAACAAGATTTTTTTTTTCTGTTTTAAAATAGATAATAGAGATAGAAACAGAAAGGTAATGCTAATAGGCACCATAGCAATTATCTCATCTATCTTCTACAATTTTCAGATGAAGCTGACAGCCAAAGAAATTAAGTTATTTAACCAATGGCAAGCTAAATCAACTTTAAGCTTTCAAATATATTATTAAGCCATGTAGCTAATTTGGCTGAAAGTTTTTTATTTAACTAACATATTAAGTGTGTGTAGTGATAAAGGCACACTAATGAGTACTAAGCTTAAAAAAATGAAATACAAAATTCCTCCCCAAAGTCTGCAAGAGCCATACTAGTATTTGGGAACCACTGAAATTTGATTCTTAGGCTCAGGACTGGAGTCTGGGGTGGAGATACTGATTTGAGAGGCATTAGTATAACAGTTGCAGAAAAGGCAATGGCACCCCACTCCAGTACTCTTGCCTGGAAAATCCCATGGGCGGAGGAGCCTGGTGGGCTGCAGTCCATGGGGTCGCTGGGAGTTGGACACGACTGAGCGACTTCACTTTCACTTTTCACTTTCATGCGTTGGAGAAGGAAATGGCAACCCACTCCAGTGTTCTTGCCTGGAGAATCCCAGGGCCGGAGGAGCCTGGTGGCCTGCGGTCTATGGGGTCGCACAGAGTGGGACATGACTGAAGTGACTTAGCAGCAGCAGCAGTATACAGTAGTTATAACTGAAGGCATGCAGTGATTTGAGATCACACAAGAAAAGGAGATAAAAGAAATAATAGAACTAACGATGGAGTCCTGATGAAGATGTATTTATAAGATGAAACAAAGAGTATTAAGGGGAAAAAAGACACAAAAAAAGAAATGAGAATCAGATGATAAATAGAAAGTAAAAGTGAAAGTGAAGTCGCTCAGTCGTATTCGACTCTTTGCGACCCCATGGACTGTAGCCTATCAGGATCCTCCGTCCAGGGGATTTTCCAGGCAAGAGTGCCAGAGTGGATTGCCATTTACCTTCTCCAGGGGATCTTCCCAACCCAGGAATCAAACCCTGGTGTCCTGCATTGCAGGCAGACGCTTTACCGTCTGAGCCACCAGGGAAGATGATAAATCGGTCCTTGAAAATTGAGGGACACACAGAACCAGGTAGTAAGTGATGGAAAGTTTCAGGTATACTGCAGAAAACTTAAAATATGACTTAAAAGATGTCAGTAAAATCAGACATTCAGAATCATTGGGGATTGTTGCAAAAGTGCCTTGCCACAAAGGGAGTAACATATTATGAGCCACACTGAAGACTGCAAAGAATTTTGAAAAGAAGGGAAAAGGAGGAAAAGAGATAAATAAATAAACAGAAGTCCACAATATTCCAGAATGCGTTCTGCTAGCTTTACAGGTTTTAATTGCTATTACTTGAAAAATATAAAGGAGAAGTTTGGGGGAGAGCTCAGTTGTGAGATATCATGAGAACATTTAAAAAGTTAATTTTGCTGCAGGATTTCAGAAAATTTATTTGGTAAATGTGAATGGAGAATATTCACAAGAGGGTATACTTGGTCATCTATTTTCTTTAATAAAAGAAAAAAAAAGAACAGTTTTGGTATTAATATTCTATATTAATCACTTGGGAGGTTTTCTTTTGGAATAAAAAGAAATAACCAATAGTGTTCTATTTAACATTAATAGAAAAATAAAGAAGGGAAGGAAAGAGCAGGAAATTAAAATAATTCCCCAGCTTTATTAAGGTATAATTGACATAAAGTTTAAGTGTGTTGATTTGATAGATTTATATATTGCAAAATGTTTACTACCATAGTACTAGCTGACACCTCCATCACGTCACATACTGCCTTTACTTTTTGTGGTGAGAATATTTAAGGTCTAAGAAATTTCAAGTATATTAACCTGTGTTATTAGCTAAAATCACCATACTGTACACATATATGCACACACCTCACATCATCGGTATCCATTCATCTGTTGAGGGATACTTAAGTTGTTTCCCTATTTTAACTGTTGTGAATAATGCTTCAATGAATATGAAACTGCAGACACTTCTCCAAGATCCTGTTTTCATTCCTTTTGCATGTATACCCAGAAAAGATAGTGCTGGATCACATAGTAGTTCTGTTTTTAAGGTTTTGAGGAACCCACTTAATTTTCAATAGTGTCTGCACCAATTTACATTCCCACCAATGGTGCAGGAGAGTTCCTTTTGTCTACATGCTTGCCAACACTTGTTCCTTTTTGATAGTAGCCATTCTGACAGGTAGGAGATGGTGTCTCATTGTGGTTTTGCATTTTTTCCAGTGATTAGAGATGTTGAGGACCTTTTCATGTATCTGTTTGACTGTCTTCTTTGAAAAAAAAAAAAAGATTGAAGTCATATCAAATGCCTTTTTGGACCCGCAATTGCATAAAAATAGACATTTTCCCAGTTCCGTAGCTTTTCCTAGTTTACCAAGAAGAAAACTGAAAAAAATTTAACAAATATGTGGAGATTAAACAGCATGCTAATGAACAACCAGTGGGTCAAAATGAAAACATTTCTTGAGACAAAAATGAAAATACAATATACTAACATTTATGGAATATATCTAAAGCAGTTCTAAGAGGGAAGATTTTAGTAATAAACATCTACATGAAGAAAAAAGAAAGATCTGAAGTAAACAACTAATTTTATACCTAAAGGAACTAGAAAAAGAAGAACAAACTATAACTAAAGTTACTGGGAGGAAAGAAATAAAGATCAGAGCAAAAATGAATTAATGAGAGGCTCACAGGAAAATACACAAGATCTCAGAAAGCTGAATTTTTTGAAAAGATAAAAAGTACACAGATCTTTAGCTAGACTGATCAAGAAAAAAAGAGGATTCAAATAAATAAAATTATAAATGAAAGAGGGCACATTACAACTGATGCCACACAAATGGAAAGGAATATAAGAAACAACTATGAACAAACTAGAAGAGATGAACAAATTCATAGTAGGTACTTCTACTGGTCCTATATTCCTGCTCATTTTCTGGTACTCTAAAATCTTATTTGAAAGTTTTGGCATAAACATACTTAGGGGAATCCACTGGTTAACAAAGAAAATTTTGTTTCATAATTTAAATTTTCTTTTCAATTCAGAAGTATTTTTCTGTGAGACATTTTTTTTTTTTTTCTTATATCAAGCGAATGCTATAGGGAGTAATCTTCCATCACTCGTCCCTGTTTCTGGAACATGGTTTGCTCTATGGCTTGGCATTTTGGAACTGTCCCTTTTAGGCAAGTCTTGAATAAGCCACCTTTTCACATAATTTGGCAGAAACAAAATGGCACCCTCATGTAAAATGTCACCTGCACTAGATGGTCATTTTTCTTGAGATTTTCAGTATTAGAATAACACTCCAAGATTCCCTGGAGAGGGAAACGGCAACCCACTCCAATGTTCTTGCCTAGAGAATCCCGTGGTCAGAGGAGCCTGGTGGGCTACTGCCCATAGGATTGCACAGAGTCGGCCAGGACTGAAGCAACTTGGATTGCATGCATGCATTGGAGAAGGAAATGGCAACCCACTCCAGTGTTCTTACCTGGAGAATCCCAGGGACGGGGGAGCCTGGTGGGCTGCCATCTATGGGGTCACACAGAGTCGGACACGACTGAAGCAACTTAGCAGTAGCAGCAGCCAAGATTCCTCTCTGTTTATCTCAGAAATGTCACTACCTGATGGTTTCTAAGAGGATATATTTGGTTATTTTATTAGGTCAAACTTTAATTCTTAATAGAGAACAAAATATTATAAAATATTAATATGACAGATAAAGCTTGATTTATTTAGTAATTAAACACTGGATCTGGAAAGGAAAATATAATTCATTGATTTCTGTAATTAGTAAAATAAATCTAGAAGAATCCCACTTTCAGTATCATTGTGGAGCAAGAAGGTAAGCTAAAATAGTAGAGTTTCTGGTTTCTCCGTTTTCTCCCCTCATAGCGTTTCTTTGGGTTTCTTTCTTTCTTTTTTTTATTTTTTTATTTTTTTGGGTTTCTTTTTACATTGTGTTACTCTTTAGTAGATGAACATTTTATTTTAAAATAATAATTTAATATAAATATTTCATATTGAAAAGTCAGAAAAAATGTTTCTAAGGGATTAAATGATTCTCCCAAGTCATGACTCTACTAAAAGATATAATAAGAACCAGGATTATGGTTTCTTGTATTTTAATGCTTTCTGATTTTTATTTCACTTTTCTGTTCTATTACAGATCTAAGAACCCAACTGAAATTCCATGATAGGACATGATGGCTTGAAAAAATAGAAAGGATGAAAGAAAAGAGCTATAAAGAAAATTACAATCATCAATAATTACTCTTGCTACTGTATTTTTTCCCTCAAGTAAGTATTTCTTTACCTGTTTATATTCTGCATGTTGGACATGATAAAAAATTTAAGTAAGGAAATAAAATTTTCTCTGAAATCTGTTCAGCTAGATCAGGGTTTCTCAACCTCAGCACTAAAATTTTGGACTGACACATTTGTTTTGTTGTTTGCTGTTCTATGTATTGTAGAATGTTTAGCAACATCTTTGGCCTCAATCCTCCAGATTCAAGAAGACACGACAGTCTTTTACTCTGTCATGATAATCAGAAACGTCTTAGACAATGCCACATCTCCACCAGGGAGCAATATTACCCCTGGTTGAGAACCATTGCTCTAGATAGTGTACAGTCCGGATCAGAGCTGAGACACCAGGCTGCAGATAATCTTACTGTTAGTTATTGTGTGTAGACATTTGTTGCAAGATTTTAAGCAGTACATTGAGGTATTTTAGAAATTCTAAGGGAAACAATCATGGCTGTTAAGAAGTGAGGTGGGTGTGGGAATCAAACCTTAATGCAAGGAGATGAAGTGGGCTACATGAGAGTTGACTGTATGGTTAGTGAGTATGATGAGTCAAAAATATTTAATATTCTAATTAATAGAACACAGTTCTTGTTAACTTTTTTTTTTAATTTATGTGACCCTATAAGTAATAAGCAGAAGAGTTACATGTTTTTCTTTGATGTCTGGACAAGGTAGTCAAACTCTAAAGGAAAGCGTGGTGATGGTGATTTTTTTCAACATTTATTTATTTTATGTGGCTGTGCAGGGTGTTAGTTGCAGCATGTAGGATCTTTCAGTTGAGGCATGCAAACTCTTAGTTGTGGCATATGAGATCTAGTTCCCTGACCAGGAAACCAGACCTGGGCCTCCTGCATTGGGAGCTTGAAGTCTTAACCACTGGGCCACCGGTAATGGTGTTTTTAAGCTTGCCACTTCAATGCCTGGATGTGTCTTAGAATGGAAGATGGAAAAAGTCATGAAGAAAGGGTTATCTTGAGAAGTGATCTATAGCATTCTATATAGCTTCTGTTCTTAACCTACTCCTTTACTACCAAAAACCAAGTGTTAAAGTGTTAGTCGCTCAGTTGTATCCAACTTTTTGCAACTCTATGGACTGTAGACCACCAGACCCCTCTTTCCATGGAATTCTCCAGGCAAGGATACTGGAGTGTGTTGCCATTTCCTTCTCTAGGGGATCTTCCTGACCCAGGGATTGAACCAGATCTTCCACATTTCAGACAGATTCTTCAACATCTGAGCCACCAGGGAAGCCCCACCAAACACCAAGGACAGCTGTAAATCAGCTTCCCTTAGTTACTATAAAAGGGAATTATTTCTTGGTTGTTTTCTTTTACTTTGTATTTAGTGAGCAACTATTAATCCCAGTGTGGAATTGTTCCTCTGTGACCCAAATAGTTCTGTAGAGTCTCTCAACAATAGTGACTGCTTACTTCCTGGTATAAAGCATGACTAAGTTCTGCCCAACAAGATTACTCTTTTAGTTTTTATATTTGTTCTTTGGTCATTGGCACAGAGATATCTGTTTCCTTAGGGTTTTGACCTGTAATGATGTAGTAAAGTAGCTGGGACACTGATTTTCTTGCCTTCCAATGCAAAGAGCCTGGCTACAACAGGAGAGAATTAAGTCACCAAGAGAAAGATACAAAGGCAAACAGACCCTGAAAGATAAAGAGCCTCAAGACTTCTTTAAACACCTGGATCCAGCCACATCTAAACCTCAGGTTTCCTGTTAACATCCAGCAACATTGTTTTTGCTTCATCTAGTTTGTGTTAGGATTCCATCACTTACAACTGAAAGAGATCTACTAAGTATGGAGAATATTCCCACTGGGGAAATTTGGGCAAGGAATCATAAACTCAGGGAAATAAAGTGACAGCTATACAGATGAAAGACTAATACAGAACAACAAGGAAAGCCCCCTGAACTTTAAAGCAAGAATAATAAACAAATAGAGTAGGTATGTGCTATCTTGCAAGACCTGTTCCTCAAGGACAAATAAGGCATCAGTGAAAAATGACCTCGTAACAAATTGAAACAGAGATGATAATGGAGGAGGAAAATGTCCAGAATCAAACTAGAGGCTGTGTCCTTCTCTTCACCTACTGCTTGCAAATTCTAATGATGAAGGGCCAATAATTCAGCTCAACTGTGTAAAAACTATATAATTTATTTATTCAGCCAGCATTGGCAAATTATCAACCAAGAAGGGAGGATTCTAACCTGCTAAACACCAAGTCTCTGAACCTCAGTCTTTATTTAAGATGTCATTCTACTGGGGAAAATGATAAACAATTCCCGAAACCGTGAACAGTATGAAAGCTATTATATTGTAGGCAAGTGTAGAATGTAAGCGAAAATTCACTCTATTACTTATAGCTTCTTCACTCTAAGTGACGGAACAGACAGTTCAAACTAACTTGCTGCTGCTGCTAAGTCGCTTCAATCATGTCCGACTCTTAGCGACCCCATGGACTGTAGCCTACCAGGCTCCTCCATCCATGGGATTGTCCAGGCAAGAGTACTGGAGTGGGGTGCCATTGTCTTCTCCATCAAATTAGCTTACGCAGGAAAAAAATTGCCTGAGGGAGGCATTCAGGCACAGCTGGACTCAAGAGTCCAAACCATGGCCTCTGAACTCTGTCTTCCTCTTTATCTCTTAATTGTGTTTGCTTCTGAGTTGGCTTTATCTTCAGGGAATGTCTTTTCATGTTGTTGCAAAGACCATTAGCAGATCTACATTAATGTCATTAGAAGTCATGATTCCAAAGGTAAATTTACCTCCTTCCCCCACATGACATTGATTGACTCTGCTTTGGTCTTAGACCATTTCTGGAGCAATCTCTGTATCTTAGAAAACGTGCCTCAGCTTTGTCCATGTACTGCTTGAGCAGCTGGGTGCTGGAGCCATGATACTGACAGACCCACCAAGATAAGGAGAAGTGAGAGTTTCTTAAAGGAAAAGATAATGATGATAGTGATGATGGTAATCTTCATCATTATGACTGTGAATGTCATTCAGTCTCCTAACACGTCCTGGGTGGGACCCTGAAGTTGTCAAAGCACATCTGAGCTAACTATTACAGAGTAAATATTTGTGTGACCACTATTCAGTTACGATGGAAAAAAAAAAAAGAGGATACATTAGTAGAAAGGATTTGGTATAATTACGCAGGCATGCCTTAGCAAAATTCACTGATGTCCAAATATACTCAAATGTCATCTACCATTTATTGAGTACTGATTATGTGCCAGGCATTTGCTAAGTAAGCTCTTTAATTTGATCATTTCTTTTAATTCTCCCAAATTTTATAAGGTAAATATTACTCTCTTTCTCAAATTGCAAATAATGCTCAGTGAGGTGAAATAATTTACTCAACTAGCAAGTGGCAGATTGGATTGAAATGCAGGAAGTGTGAAAAGAGAACTTGGATGTTTAATACAACTTTGTATACTTAGGGGGACCATACATCTCAGTTTATGCCTCTTGTACTGATACAATTATTAACAGCATCCTCTTCTACTTTAAAACATGTTCAGATTTTGACAATAAATTATATGATCACAACAACACTGCCTTCTTCACGGATATGTTTTAATTCCTATGTATTTTTATATACTTGTCTTTCATTCAAAATGATTTTAATAACTTTTTATTTTAAGAGAAGAGCTTCAGGTTTACAGAGAAGTTGCAAAGATAGTAAAGAGAGTTATGAAATCCCCACATTCATTGTCCCTTATTATCAGCATTTCGTATTAATTTGTCACAATAAATGACATTAATCCATTATTATTAACTACAGTTCATGCTTTATTCATGTTTCTTTAGTTTTTACTGGGTGTATTTTTTTCTGTTACATGATCCCACCCAGGGTATCAAGTTGGGTATCTCATTGTGTTTACTTATCATGTCTCCTTAGGTTTCTCATAACTGTGACAGTTTCTCAGGCTTTCCTTGTTTTTGATGACATGGACTCCTTTGAGAAGGACTGGCCAGGTGTTTTCTAGAATGTCTCTCAATTGGGATTTCTCTGATATTTTCCTCACAATTAGAATGGGGTTATAGGTTTGGGGGAAGAGATCACAGAAGTCAAGTCCCAAATTTATCATACAACATCAAAGGTATATACTATTAATATGGCCTATCAGTGTTGATATTAACCTTGATCACCTGGCTGAGGTAGTGTTTGACCTGTTTCTCCATTGTAAAGTTACTTTTGTAAAGCAGTTATTAACCTTTTCATGGAGAACATGCACACATTTTGTGTGTGAATTCATGACTCTTGACAGATATATTTAACCATGTAACCACTATCCCTATCAAGATGTAGAACATTTCCATCAGCTGTCTAAAGTTGTTTTGTCTTAATTTAATCTTTTGATTTCATAGAGTCCCTAAAGAATCCTTTCAGTTACCACTGAGTGAAAAGTGCCCCAACTCTAGCAGTCATATACAATTTAGAGCTGCTCTGGAAATAAATTACCAGATTGTTGACTATGCTTGACTCTACCAGATTAATTTTTTTGATTGGCTATCTCTCCACATATCTTTCCTGACTGGATTAACTAGGTAATGCAGACTTTACCATCCCATGGACTTGAAACTTTGACCCATAAGTAAGAACACAAGGTTGAACAAATCTAAGAAAGGAAGAGTTGCCAAAAAATCACAAGGAACCAACAGCTGCCTTTATGACAGCTAAGTGTGAAAAGATGTGAAAAAGTCTGACATGATGTGACAGAGTTGACTTAGAGAATACTATTGTGGATAAAATCATGGGATACCATCTTCCAAAAAGTAAGAATGCAAAGCAAGAGAATCAAATGGCATTTTATATTCAAAGATTTCTAAGAGCAGACATGAAGTAGGAGCGAGACAGGTATGGTCTTAACATCCTGAATAAGATGTTATAAGATTTGAAAGAGATTTCTAATGAATTTTTATGAATTCCTTTTTAAAGTGTTAGTTATAATATTAATCACTGTTAGATTTGTAGGGAAATGTTTTGCAAGAAGCAATGAATTCCTTTTTAAAGTGTTAGTTATAATATTAATCATTGTTAGATTTGTAGGGAAATGTTTTGCAAGAAGCAATGTAAATATAAGTATAAAAGTTCATGAGGAAACATGCAAGTTTATATTTTATTAATAATTATAAAAACCATGGCACATAGTTCATACTAAGAGAAATGTTAAAAGTCAGAGAGCAAAAAAAACCAAAACACAATTCTTCAGTTTATAGATGACAAAAATGGATGAGTTGAAAAATTTGCCTAGATAATGGTATTTTAACCTTTTATATACACTTTATTGAGGTATAATTTAGATAAACAAAGTATATACTTATTAAATATATAGATTTGTGAGTTTATAATCATACAAACTAAGCATAAAACTTTCTATATGAAAAACCACCACAAATAAAGATGTATAACACTTCCATCGCCCTGCAAAGGTATTTTATACTCCTGTTGACTCAGTCCACCCCGTGTTCTCAGACCCAGGCCGATCCGCTATCAGTGCATATTAATTTTGACTTTTCTAGAATTTCATATAAAATGTTTCATATTGCAGACACTCCCTTTTGTCTTTCTTCTTTTACTTGCTTTAACATTTTTGAGATATGTCTGTTAAAAATATTAGTTTGTTCCTTTTTATGGTTGAGTAGCCTTCCATTGTATGGGCATACCACTTGTAGTTAACGTTTTGATGGAAATTTGTTTTTTTTTTTTTTTTTTCATTTTAGAGTTATTTTGAATAACATGACTATAAACATTTATACAGAAATAGTGTGGACATACACTGTCATTTCCTTGGGCAGAAGTGGAAATGTGGGGCTGAATGATGACCGTGTTTGCCTTTTTAAGAGGCTGAGAACACCTTATCTGAAGTTGCTGTGCCATTTTGCATTCTGACAGTGTGTGAAAGTGCTAGTTCTGCTCTGTCCTTTCCAATACTCAAAACGATCAGTCTTTTTAATTTTAACCTTTCTAATAGGTAGTGGGATCTCATTGTGGCTTTAATTTGCTTATCTCTAAAAACGAATGGAGTTGAACATCTTTTATGTGCCTACTGCCTTCTGCGTATTTTCTTTAGTGAACTTCTATGTTCTGTATCTGTGTGTATTATACAATCTTCTTGTGCACAAGTTCCTTATGAAATATATGTTTTGTGCAATTTTCTTCATTTCTAATTCCTCCTTCTCTATTTTTTGAAAGTCTATGTGAGATTGACATTTGTCCTTAAATTGCTGATCAAATTCATCAGGGGAAGCCACCTGAACCTAGAATTTTTGCAAGAAGTGTTTTTTATATGTTACTTTATTTTGTTTATCTTATTCAAACAGCTTTGTTGAGATACATTTTATTTATAAAATCTACTGATTTCAAGGGTAAAATGTAGTCATTTCTAGTAACTACTGAATTATACAAACATTAGTATATTACTATATCTGTTTTAGAATATTTTTATTTCCCTAATAACATCTATCATGCCCATTTCCAGTTAATCCCCATTTAGACCACCAGTCCCAGACATGGGAAGGTTTTCCACTGTAAAGGAAATTTAACAAACATAAAGCTTTTAGATTTTTTCTTACTTTTTGAGTCAATCTTGGTGAGTTACATCTTTCAATTCCCCATTTCACATCATTTTTTGATATAAAAATTTTCATGAAATTTCCTTACATTTTTTTTTCATGAGTCTAAGAACTAGAGTGATGCCTTTTCTATTTACATTGGTTGATTCTCTCTTCTTTCTTTTTTCTTAATCTATCCAGCTTAGAAATATTCAGTTTACTGGTCTTTACAAAGAGCAACTTTTGGTATTACTGGTTTCTCTCTTTTTGCTCTTTTCTGTTTCTGATTTATACTCTTTATTCTTTCTTTTTAATTATATCTAATTTATTTTAGTTTTCTATTATCTAATGAAGTTTAGAAGATTGAATTAAATATATGTTTTCTTTTCTACTATCAGGCTTTAAGCTATAAATCTCTCCCTAAGACCTGCCTTAGCTATGGTAAACAGATTTTGACAGGCTTTTTTGTCATCAATCATTTAAAAATATATTCTAATTTATCTGGATTTTTAAAAATGTGAGTTAAATTTCATTTTAAATGTGTTGTTTAAATATCAAATATTAAAGTATTTTCTAGATATCATTTTGATACTGATTTTCTAGTTAATGCCATTGTTATGAGAATGAGTTCAATCATTTTAAGTGTATTGAGACTTGTTTATAGAACAATATGTGGTCTATCTTGAACAGTGTTCAAGTTCATCTTTCTTATCTTTTGCAGTGTATAACTGCTGTTATACACATGCAGTGAATTACAAATAATGTATTTTTCAGCTCTAGACATTCTATTTATCTATATATTTTTCACTTCTCTCCATGCATTCATGTTTCCCTCAAATGTTTGAAGATCTTTACACTAGCTGTTTATATTTATTTCCTGTTGCTGTGTCACAAACCACCACACATTTAGTGACTTAAAAACAATACTTATCTATCTCACAGTGCTGTGCTGTGCTATGCTTAGTCACTCAGTCATATTTGACTCTTTGCAACCCCATGGACTGAAGCCCACCAGGCTCCTCTGTCCATGGGGATTCTCCAGGCAAGAATACTGGAGTGGGTTGCCATGCTGTCCTCCAGGGGAACTTCCCAACTCAGGAATCGAACCCAGGTCTCCCACACTGCAGGCAGATTCAGTATATCTCATTGATTGATTTACTGATACTTAACCATCCTTGTATCCTCAGGATAAATCTCATTTGATTAATGTTTCTGATGCTTTTAATGTATTTCTGAATTCGATTTGCTAATATTTTGTTGAGGAACTTTGCATCTGTGTTCATTGGTGTCATTGGCTTGTAATTTTCTTTCTTTGTGGTTTCTTTGTCTGGTCTGGTAGCAGTGTGAAACTAGCCTTAGAGAATTATTTCAGAGTGTTTCTTCTGCAGTTTTTTGGAATAGTTTGAGAAGGGTGGGCATTAAGTCTTCTTTAAACGTTTAAAATAGTTCACCTTGGAAAGCTCTCTGGTCCTAGACTTATGTTAGCTGGGAGTGTTTTATTACTTATTTTGTGTCATTACTGGTGATTGGCCTGTACATATTTTCTATTCCTAGTTCAGTCTTAAGAGATTGTAACATTTCTAGAAATTTGTCCACTTCTTCTAGAGTGTCCAGTGTATTGGGGTATAATTGTTTGTAGTAATCTCATGATTCTTTGTATTAGTAGTGTTAGTTGCAACTTCCCTTTCATTTGTTATTTATTTTGGTCTACTTTTGTTTTCTTTTTTTTCTTAATGATTTTGGCTAAATCATTTTCTTAATGATTTTATATTTTCAGAGAACCAGGTCTTAGTTCTACTGATCTTTCCATTTTTAGTCTTTATTTCATTTATTTTATTTCTTCTCTGTTTTTTAGTATTTCTTTCCTTCTACTAACTGTGGGATTTATTCTTCTTTTTCTTGTTCCTTTCATTGTAAGGTTAGGGTGTTCATTTAAGATTTTTCATGTTTCTGCAATAGATGGTATTGCTATAAACTTCTCTCTTATTACTGCTTTTGTTGAATCCCATAGACTTTGCATCATTGTTTTTCTGTTTTGATTTGATTATGAGATGAACATAAATTGTGCTTTTAAGATAATTTAAAAACTCACCCATTATACTGAAGCCTTCTTAACTTTTAATCTTAATTCACACTTAACTGGTCATTTGAAGTCACTGCCATATCGACTTTTATATCATATGCTTAAGGCCTGGATTCATCTTAAGAGGTGGTTCTAAGACCACTACACACTCCATATTGTAGAGATTTAAACTTTCTATAGTTCATTCTCACAGGATTCTAAGAATCAGCAGCAATTTATTAATTATCTGCTTATTTTTAATCAATGGCAACCTAAATTAGTGTTCTCAATTTTGAGAGACTCAACTGGAGTGAATCACTAGCTTAAGTGAGGGATGGAATATACTGGTGAACAAATGGACTGTTCAAAGACAAATACAGCTTCAGGCATTGCCAGATCCAGAGTCTCAGATGACTCATCAAGATTCGCCTTTTTTCTCTGTATCTTTGATGTTCTTCTTTTTATGGGTGGATTTTATTCTTAGATGAGCTTTATCCATGTGATGGAAAAGACAGCTACTGGAAGTTCCCGTTTCTATCTTCATAAGAAAGAAGTCAAAAGGAATCGATCTGCCTTGTCTAAGTATTGGCAAATCTCAGGTCCTTTACCTATCCTCAAACTCTTCAGCAAGGGGAGAGAGGACTCAGTTTTGCCAACACTAGATGTGTGCCCACACCTGAGTTTGGATACCGCTGCTGCTGCTAAGTCACATCAGTCGTGTCCAACTCTGTGTGACCCCATAGATGGCAGCCCACCAGGCTCCACCGTCCCTGGGATTCTCCAGGCAAGAACACTAGAGTGGGTTGCCATTTCCTTCTCCAATGCATGAAAGTGAAAAGTGAAAGTGAAGTCGCTCAGTCGTGTCTGACTCTTCGAGACCCCATGGAGTGCAGCCCACCAGGCTTCCCCGTCCATGGGATTTTCCAGGCAAGAGTACTGGAGTGGAGTGCATGAGGTATTAAAGTTGACAGCTCCACCTCAGCTCATAGAGACCTGGAGGAATTCTTTACCAGAGAAATAGCTCATGAGGTTACTAAAGGAACATAAGGAATATTCCAGCCCCTATTAACTTAGGGAAATGTACAAAACTAAAGCTCCTTAACAAGATGGAATCGGGAAATAGATGGAATTAGTGATACAGATGTCTACTACAAGTGAATATGATAGGAAAGTAAAACAGTTAAAATAGAATTTTTTCTGTTTCTCTCTCTCTCTTTCCCTCTCTCCAAGAAAAAAAAAAAAAAGGTGACCTTGACCTAGTAATGCAATACAAATGTAAGATTGTATTTCTATAGGTAGCATATTGAAAAGTAGAGACATTACTTTGCCAACAAAGGTCCGTCTAGTCAAAGCTATGGTTTTTCCTGTGGTCATGTATGGATGTGAGA
>NW_011495051.1:11790233-11794493 GCF_000754665.1 Bison bison bison | reverse complement strand
AGCCCTCGGATTTCTTTGGAAGGAATGATGCTAAAGCTGAAACTCCAGTACTTTGGTCACCTCATGCAAAGAGTTGAATCATTGGAAAAGAGTCTGATGCTGGGAGGAATTGGGGGCAGGAGGAGAAGGGGAGGACAGAGGATGAGATGGCTGGATGGCATCACTGACTCCATGGAAGTGAGTCTGGGTGAACTCCGGGAGTTGGTGATGGACAGGGAGGCCTGGCGTGCTGGGATTCATGGGGTCGAAAAGAGTCGGACATGACTGAGTGACTGAACTGAACTGAACTGTATTTTTATAAAAAGCTATGAATGGAGACATACATGAAGGATGGAAGAGTAGAAGAATAGCCAGAGTACTTTAGCAGCAGTAGCAAGAGTAGCAGCACTTAAGAAGGAAGACTTTGTAAACTACAAATTAGATTTAAATAGAGAAGGAATTGAAAATGGAGACATTATTTTCTACAGAAGATGATGGGCATGGAGAACAACAAAGAAAATAAATAAAAGAGATGATTGACAAAATACATTGGTAAGAATGTAAGTTAGGACTGAGTCCTTAACTTTCATTTTTATTAATCTCTCGGTGAAGATAGACAAGTGACTACACAAATCCAAGCCTGTGGACACACTTTATAATTATGATCATTGTGCTTAAAACCAGATTCTTCTTTAACTGAATATTACACTAAAACAATGAATGGCCAAGTTGTAATCACTTTTACACAAAGATTTTCCATTTATATAATCTCAAACAAAACAAAACAAATTCTATGTCACCTGTCAAGTTCCAGACCCTATGCACTGTGGCTGAAGATAGAAAGATTTTGCAAGCTCAGCATCACTTTCCTGTTTGTCTGGAGCAGTCACCCTTAATCTTCTCTTCAGGTCCTGACCATCCTCAACCAGCTTATGACAATGATGATGGCTTCTGTTATTGGGCCAGCTATAAACACTTGATTCAGGAAGAACCAATTAAAGCCTGCCTTTACAGTTGATCAAGAGCCATGAAATTATAGCATTTTAATCTTATGCAATTTTTGTAAAACAAAATTATTTCAAAATCTACTAATTATCCTTTAAGTTCTAGAAAGTACATTCTGTGACTAAGAGGACAACAATTTATCTGCCATCATTTCTGCTCTGCCCACTGTATGTTTCTGTCACTGTGATAGAAAAGCAGTGGGAAATGGCAAAAACCAGTTCTGATTCATTCAACACATGAGTGCTTCTTAGGTACAAAACACCATTCTGAACATTGCCCTGGATGAAAAGATAAATAATACCCAGCCCTTACCCTCAAGGATCTTAC
Source organism: Bison bison bison (assembly GCF_000754665.1). NCBI lineage: Eukaryota > Metazoa > Chordata > Mammalia > Artiodactyla > Bovidae > Bison > Bison bison. The sequence continues at coordinate 11,793,182 of NW_011495051.1, read as the reverse complement.
AATTTGGCAAGGGAAATAAAACATGCATATAGATGACTGCAATAAAAGAAGATAATGATTACTGCCAGATGTTTGGGGAGACTGAGCAGAGCAAAGAGACAGCACAGAATAAGGCAACATTCAATAGTCAGCCAAGAACTATTTGTTGAACAGTTGCAAGATGTGAGCTGGAAATGGAAGAGGAGAACATAGACATTCACACGGGCAACTGAAAAAGTCAACTGATATTACTTGTAACACAGCTCTCCAAATATATTTTTGGCACCAAGTTCCCAATATATAGCCTTAAATTAAAAACTCAATGAGGATATAGCCTCTGTCAAGTATAGCCTGAGGTACTGATGCCTAAATACTAGGATCACCATTTGTATGTTCCCAAGTATGCCTTTCTATTGCTTTGCTTCTTCCCCCTTTCCAAATTAGCTAATTCTACCTTAATAGGATACCTAGTCTACCTGTTCCATCCTTCTTGTTCCTATATAGTAGAATAGGTGAATTACAAGAGGATTTTTAACTTCAAACAACCAAAATAAAATATTACATAACTGGGAAAAAAAGGCATGTGTGGATCCAAGAGTTCACGTGTTTTAATCAGGCCCCTATCTCTCTCTTCCCCAGCCCTTCTTCTCTCTTCCTTTTCACCTCTCTGGTATCTCTCATTAGAGGATTCAAGTATCTCCGTCTATGTAGCAGCTTCTAGTACAGCTACAGGCTTATACCCTCACAGCTCCAGGGTGGCTGGAAGGAGGCGGGGCCATCGCAGGCAGTGTAAGGTGGCACTTACGTACACTTTATGTAGCAGAGCATCACATCTATGAATGATGGATAATCACACTGTATACAGCGGTAGATTCTTATATTTATTATTTATTATAGTACTGTTTCCTTGAAAATGGCAGTAAAATGTACAAAATCAAATAGTATAACATTGTCCAAAAAATATGCAAAAAGCAATTTCAGGAAAGGGGCCCCTTTTTCTTCTAACTCTGGCACAGTGTCTATTGGACCATGGTAGTTCTGTGTGGCTATCCAAGTTGTCCCACCAGGAGTCCAAGGATTAGCTATGCATGACCATGGTTGGCCTCCGTTTACATCCTTGAACTCATCACTGTAACCAGAAGGTTTTTGTTTTTTGTCCTCAAACTTTAAATACTGAAACCTGCAGGAGGGGCAATATCTGAAAAGAAATTAATGGACTGGACTGTCCCTAGAAGGAAGATAAGTAGGTGATTAAAAGGAAAAAAAATAAGTCCTCTGTATCAGGAAATGTTTGGCCATCAGAAAACAGGTGTTGTGACCCATAAAGGAACAGAGGATATTGATCTAAAAACACTACCATGGCTAAAGGGGTGTGGCCTATTTTTAACAGAGGATTTGAGAGTTAAAAGATAAGTTGTAGAACATTCAATTCAGTTTCCTTATTTTATTGATGGAGAAACTAAAACCGAGACACAGGAACAGACATGCCAAGGTAACACAGGTGGCTGATGGAAGATACAGCTGCTTATGTTCTGACTTTTTAGGTTTATGTGTTGTGTGTGTGTGTGTATTTTGTACAAGGACATTTTTCTTTAGAACATTAACATTAAAATAAAAAGATAGTCTTGTTTTTGGTTGTCTCTCCACCCTCGATTCAATGTAAGATGGTTTTGCTGCACTCCAACAGTAAGCCACAGAAAGAGTTGAGTTCACCATATGGAGTACACTTTGGTACCACGGACAGAGACATTGCCTTTCTGTAAGCAGTAAAGACAATGTCTAGGGCCACTTGTTGCTTTAAGGGGCCAAGTTTGAGTTGGACCTGAAGGAGGGAACACCTTTGAAAAACAGCTTCCTAACTGCACTAAAAACTGCTCTGGCATCCTGTTTCTTTCCCCTCCCCCCACATCTTCAGTCAGGAAAAAAAAAAAAAGAATAGCACACTGGATTGATGGGGAGATTTCTGTCTAACCCTCTTTCTTCCTCCGACTGTCACCTCTTCCTTGCTATTTTCTGTCCTTGAAAACCTGACTCCAGCCCAAAAGTATCTCTAGAAGTGGGTAGGAGGGAGCCTTCCACCTGTCAACGCTAGAGGAGAAGGTGCGCTCTGAGGAGTTCTCAGTTGTTCCATCTCTTGCAATGAGAGGAAGAAAAGGAGTGAATCCGCCAGATTTGCTGGAGATCAGGGTTAGTTAGTTCTTCCAGCTCCAGTCACAGTAACCCCTGTAGACCAAGGCTGCACTTCCATTCCCAGCGTTTCTCGTTGTCTTTCCTTACAGGCTAGCCCAGTGCCTGGCTCCAGAGAAGTCTCTGGTTAAAGGTTCTTTACGTCATAAATCAGGTTCCTGTGTGTATGTGTGTTTTTCTTACACAAAACTGGTATAGACGGATTAGCAGTAGAGACTAGGGTCTCCCTACTTCTCTTCACCCTCGACCACAGCATCTTGAACTACCTTGCATTCTCCCGCACAGCTCCGGCTCCGACCTCAGGGTTGGGAGCAGTCAGCCCCAGACAGCACCGCCCTGTCCCGGGGCCGATGCCACCAGTGCCTCGAATGTGTGTGTCAGTGCAGGCGGGCAAGCCAGAGGCTTCTACACTGAGACAGGAGCAGGAATTCAGCTTTCGCTTGCGATCTGCAATCCCCAGATTCCCTGGGGACCGCGAAACTCCCAATCGGAGGCAGCCGCCCCTCCTGCTCCAAGCCGCCCACCCATTCCCCCCTTTACCTCCTCACGCAGCCCCTCCCTGCGTGATGATGCAAACCAGTGGGGAGGGCGGGCTCTGAGAAGGGTGGGGAGAGCCGGAGAGCGAGCGAGGGTGGGAGGGAGTGGGAGGAGGAGGAGAGGGAGCCGAACGACCATTTAAAGCGATAGCAATCCGTGCCCTCTCCCTAGTGCTGGGCTGTTGGAGAGCTCGAGCTGCAAACCGCGGAGCGCGAGCGCGAGCGCGGCGCGCCGGCCGGGGAACCC
>NW_011495051.1:11742646-11790050 GCF_000754665.1 Bison bison bison | reverse complement strand
GCTCCGCGTCCTGACTTTGATGGAGTTCCCCTGCTGCGTGCTGGAGGTGCTCCTGTGCGCGCTGGCGGCGGCGGCGCGCGGCCAGGAGATGTGCGCCCCGCACTCCATCCGGATCGAGGGGGCCGTCACCCTCGGGGGGCTGTTCCCGGTGCACGCGAAGGGTCCCAGCGGAGTGCCCTGCGGCGACATCAAGAGGGAGAACGGGATCCACAGGCTGGAAGCGATGCTCTACGCCCTGGACCAGATCAACAGCGATCCCAACCTGCTGCCCAACGTGACGCTGGGCGCGCGGATCCTGGACACTTGTTCCAGGGACACTTACGCGCTCGAACAGTCGCTCACTTTCGTCCAGGCGCTCATCCAGAAGGACACCTCCGACGTGCGCTGCACCAACGGCGAGCCTCCAGTTTTCGTCAAGCCTGAGAAAGTAGTTGGAGTGATTGGGGCTTCGGGGAGTTCGGTCTCCATCATGGTAGCCAACATCCTGAGGCTTTTCCAGGTAGGGGGGCGCTCCCACTGGGGCAGAGCGCGCTGTAGCTCCCCGCGCTCTTAATTCTAAAAAAACCACTGGCTAGGACTTGAGGGGCGCGGGGTCAGGTCAGCCTTCGCTCATTGCCACCCTGGAGATCCTGCCGAATCCCTCCCGCCCCACGCGAGGAGGTACTTTCCCCGTTGGGTTCATTTCCCTTTCATCTCTCCCCTGTCCGCGCTCCACTCCATCCGGCTTGACATCCTGGATTTATGGCCCCATTTACAAGAAGCAATCTGCGAAAAACAAGGCGATGATTTAAATGGGTTTGCATTTGAGTGAAATATGGTCCAAAAACTGGCTCGTAAAAGTGCCAGGCTCCTGTGAGAGCCGGTTAAGCGCAAGGAATTTGAAAGATGAGAAGACGCCTCGAAACTGGGCATTTCTCAACTCCCAGCTTCCCAGTCCCATGCCACCCGGCAAGACGCAGCTCCCCAGGAAAATGTCGAGAAAAGATTAGGGAGGCACTTCTTAGACCGAGGGCTAGGTCTTCACCTGCATCTGAATGTTAATTGCCCATTTCTCCCAGGTCGGATTTCCCGACCTGTAGCCTGTCTTTGAGAAGGCATGGGGCAGAAGACGAGGGGGACGGCCCCCAAGTGGGGAGAGGCCACCCACAGACGTGACCCCCAAGTGATTTGCTCTGGGCAGTTTGCACCGTCTAAATTGCATTTGCAATCCAGCCACTGGCAGGAGCTGGGCGATCAGCTTTCTACTCTTGCCTTTCGGAGCCCAGAGATGAGCTCATGCTAACTGCGAAACAAAATAGCTTTCTCTGTCTCCTCCCTCCGCCCATCCTTTCCCACGACCTCCCTAACGCAACCCCCCAACCCAATCCTGGGCTTTGAGGACGATTCTCAGAGGCAGGCGAGAAGGCACCTGGAGGGAGGCAGTAGGGTGCGATGAGCAAGGCTGGGCGTTCCTCCTGCTGGGGTGCAAGAGGGCGACGGCGAAAATGGGAGAAGGCGGATGGGGCAGCTGAGTGATGGGTTGGTTAGTCTACTGCAGTGCTCTCTCTCGCCGCCTGCTCCCGGAGCCTCAGCCCCAGGGCTCGTGCGCTGCACTGGGTATAAATGGATGGCTGTGAATTAAAAAATTGAATTTCAGGGTCCGCGTGACTATGGGTTCCCTTTTCCTTGTTTCTCTGTCTTTCTCACTGTCTCTCTTTCTCTCCTCGTGTCTCTTTCTCCGTGCTTTTTTCCCCCTCCTCTATTTTTAATCCCCCCTTTCAATTTCTGCCTCTCTTCTCTTTCTCTACCTTTATTTCCAAGGTTTGTTGTTGTCGTTGTTCATCTCTATCTGGAAGTGACATTTTTTTTTTTTAAATGCACAGCTCTCTCCCTGCCTGATAGTATCCAAACTCCCTCAATCCCTTCTGAAGATCTTCTGTCTGACCCTTATGCTCACCCTGTCTAGAGAGTTGGCTCCCTCTCAAATGCCTTTCCCTAAGGGTGTTGGGTTTCTGGAGGGGACTCTGGGTGAGAGTGCAGCCATCACCTCCGTCTGCTCCCAGGAGTATGAAGTTTGTGTTTGTGCCAGTAAGAGGGGTGCCTGTCCAAAGCTGCAACCTGATATGGACCCTCTGATCCTGTGAGCATCCTTAGTCCCTCCCCAGGATGCCATCACAAAGATCTCTAGATGTTTGCAAACCCTAAAGTGCTTGGGGAGGAAGCCTTCACTTTGAGTTGATGCGTTCAAGAAGAGCCTGAATTGTTGTAAGCAAAACCCAGAAGCAATTCCTTTACCTCTGAGATTAAGCCAGAGAACCTGAGGAGGCAGTCCTGTAAGGAGGATGAGGCCAGAGGTCGCCTGAAAACCACAGAGGTGACTCACAGAATTTTAACTGGAGCTCTGGGATTTGAAGGCCCATTTGCTCTTTGACATTTTTTTCTTTTATTAATTATTTTACTGCCTATTTCTCTCTTCCCTCAGAGCTTGGGCAATACTGCAGATCGGCCTGCATGTCTGAAACAGAGTGAAATCTTAAAGTCAAGAGAGAGCTTGCAGACTAGGCTCACGGATTGTGTTTGCTGAAAAAGATTCCAGGGGGAGCTGATTCCTTCTCTGGTGTGTGGACCTGAGGCCGTTGCAAGAAAAGAAAACGCTTGCCTTGTGCTTAGTTCCCCCATTCCCTGGGCTGGGAAGGAAAGGAACTGAATGCCAGTGTTAGCAGTGTGGGTTGGGACCAAAACCATTCAGAGAAAACACTGTCATTTTCCTCTAATTCGCAAATTACAGCTATTCATGTTGGACTAAACAGCAGAGGGAAAAGAACCCCCAGTTTTCACCTGTATTTATTGAGAAGAGGCTGATAGTAGGAGGGACGCAGCAACTTGTAGCTTGTGCTTTGAGCTCGGTATAAGCGTTGGTGTGGCCATCCCAGTTAACCATTGCCCATGTTTAAATATATAGAGAGAGATTTCGACAGTCTCTTCCAGTAGCCTTTTTTTTTTTTTCTTGCATGTGATCTTAGAAACTCATGGCGTGCAAGTCCAACCCCCAGTTTCCCAGCCTCTGTAAAACTGCAAAATGAATAGAGAAAACAGTGGAACACAGACCCATTGTTCAAAGGCACAGTCACTTTGGGGAGAGAGGACAAGAATGGTGGGTGCAGTCTTCTCTGGGATTGCAGAGTTCAGCTCAATTAAGATTGTCCTATATAAAAGAAACTCCTCTAAATGATTGAATTCTTAGTTCTCCAGAGATTCAAGTTTTCTTTTGCCTGGTCACTGTGGGTTGCTGTGGGGGAATATGCCAAACCGATCACTTGAGATAAAAATTTATGGTGAGATAAACTTCTAGGTGGGGGGAAGGAATACTTAGTGACTTAAATGGGGATGCTAAGTACTGAGGGTTGGGGGAAGGAGTAAGAAGATAGTAATAGATGTAACAAATGCTGCAGCTGCCAGCAAAGCCTGGAATGAAGTTCTTTCATGAAAATGAGGACCAGGGCAAGATTGAGTACTCAGATGTAAATAGTGTCTCTGACTTGGAATCCTCCTCTGCCTGCTGGTGGGCCAGAGCTGAGTGAGTGCTCTCTCTCCTCTGTATGCACACTGTGTTGGTTAGTCAGTGACATGTCAGAGCACAGGAATCATACCCAGTGGATCTTTCAAATCCAGGAATTTGAGGCTAATGAAATTAGTGTGTGGCCAGGGCTCTGCCAACTAGAATTAAGTCACTGCAACAGCCCTGCAATGCATTTTCAGCCTGAAAGAAGCATCAGGGAGGCATTTCTAGAGATTTGTTTCTGAGCCTGTACAAAATAATACTCTCCTAATGCTAAGAAAGATTAAATGTAAATTAATATTGACTATGAGTAACATATTTTTAAAAAATGATCACAGAGTGGGGGATGGCTTAAAAGTGAAGAGCTTACATAATGTGATGTCCAAAAAATAAATCTCCCCTGACCACTGTTTCATGGGCTATAAGTAAGATATATTATAGTGGAAAGTAATGGGAACGTTTTTATTCAAGGCTTCTCTGCTATTGACTTGAGAGCAAACACTCTGAGAGTATAAATTACTCTTGCTGTGTCCTGACTCTGAATGAACAATATTTCATGTTCAGTGACGTGGTCTAAGCTGTAGACTTGGGATTGAATGGCATCTGTTTCGGTTGTTTTGTCCTCTCAGGGGCAACTAGATAGAACAAAGTGGTCAACTTGACCCTTGTGGAAGCATATTGCAAATCTAAACCTGAGGCCCTGGTACCGTAAATGAAATGCATTTGTAAATTTGTGTTTTCCTTCTGCTCATTGATGCTTGAATATAATCTCAAACTTTGGGGGCAGCATTTTATACATAAGTACAAGGTTTTCTTGCTCCTTTCTTTCTCTCTCTCTTTCTGCAGCTTATGTAATTGATAGAACTGGGCACCTAGGATAATGTGGTGTTACTATAGTGGGAATAAAAAAAAAAAAAAACTCTTACTCTTAAAAAAAATTCACAGATATAGGTGTCAGTGCCATTTGGAAGAGTCTCTATAACAATTTCTGTCTCCACATTTACTGTGTTTCGGCAAATTTACCTAACAGATGGTGAGTGGGCAATTTTTAAAGGGGCATTTTTTAAAAGAGCAGAAAGGGAAGGAATAGAGACAGGCACATACTATATCTGAAGATACCTCCACAAGTATTTTATGTATATATATATACACACACACACACACACACACATACATATATATATATAAACACACACATATACATGCATATATATACTTATACAATTAAAAAGTCTTTGGATATTTTTTTTTCTTCAAGAATTACTGAGATAATGGCTTACTTCAATTTCACAAACATTTAGGATTTAGCAGATTATAAATGCTCTCTTTGTTACAGATAGAAGTTGTATCATGGATTTAAAAGACCACAGTCAATTACACAAAGTGTACTCTAGTCTCAATCCTGCCATTAATTAGCTGTGTTACCTTAGGTCATTCAGTTTTTCCAGGCCTCATTTTTCTCATCAGATATTTATTTAAAAAAAACGTACTGACGTTTCTAATCTCTGTGTCACAGTTTAGTTTGGAGAAAATCTGTTCTTGTCCAAGCTCCATGATGTCGTATTTCCAGCTCCAGCTTTGAACTTTGAGTGAGTTTGGGGCAACTTTTTAATGATCTTTTCACACAGCTATTTTAGCTAATATTAGTCTAGCTGATTTCACCACTCAAACTTTTTCTTGTGTTCTTCTACCAGTGTGTGCCTTAGTCATATGTATCAAGGCTATTGCAGGAAAAATTGCCTCCTGGGTCAGCTTCCTACGTGGTCATATGACACAGGGCAGGGAGTGGGGACTGTGGATTTTACAGAAGCTGATACAGTTTTCATTATCCATGTCCTCTCCCCTTTCATCTTGCAAAAACAGCAGGCTTTTCTTGGAGAACTGCCAGATAATGACATCCTGCCTCCTCTCTGGCCCTGGGGATGAGTCACAGCAGGTGATTGGTTCATGTGTGGGCATCTAAGTCTCTCGGACTCCTCCTTGAGATTTCTCTCAAAGAAGGATGAGGAAAAAAATTCTTTTCTCTGTGGAATTTCTAAGCTAAGGAGCCATGTCTCTGGGACTCCCAGTGATCATCCAGCACAAGAAGAGACCTTCTGTAACATAAAGTCTTGCAGAGGTAAGCAGGGCTGAGTGATGGAGAGAAAGCTGGAATTCTGTTGATACTCTGGAACTCCCAAATCCAACTTTGTCTGAATATTTGGCAGCACCCCTGAATTTCCAGTACTTGTCCCTTGAGGTTGTTCTTGTTTGTTTCTGTTTTCAAATTTCCTTTGATGATTTTGAGTTTGTTTTCAGCCGTGTTCAGCTGAAAGCATCATAGCTAAAAGAGCTAATCTTCATTAATGTCAAGTTTGCTTATTGACATTCCTTAGACAAAAAATAATAACTGATATTTTGTTTCAGGAAAATCCTTATAGCCCAGGTTTGAGATATATGAAACTTTGCATCCTCCCCAACTCTATCCAACATTTATTGTTTTACCTTTAAGCTTTATGGAGAAGGAAATGGCAACCCACTCCAGTACCCTTGCCTGGAAAATCCCGTGGACGGAGGAGCCTGGTAGGCTACAGTCCATGGTGTTGCAAAGAGTCAGACACGACTGAGCAACTTCACTTTTAAGTATCTGTGACCATGTATTTCCCATCTTGATGCAGCTGAGAAAGAGAGCAAATACTTCTGATGTAAGCCCTCTTGTTTGGAAGCTTTAGAACAATAGTTGATTCTTATCATTTAAGCAGATCTTTTGCTGATGTCTTCAGAGCACAGAAGCATTTTCATGGCATACTAGAGTACCAAGTACATTAAGCCTGCTCTGCTTCTCACCCTGTTTTAAATTAGTCAAAAAAAAGAACACTCTCAAATACATTTTCCCAACAACTAAAATACACATGTGATTATGTTTAGAAGACATTTATGCAACATGTAGTTAGACTAATAAATTAATGAACCTTTTGCCAATTGGCACAGCAAATATATATGTTCAATGTACTTAATTAAAAAGAAGACAATAACCTATTTTTGCAGGCTAAATAATTACCTGAGAAGAGTATTGTGCCTGCACACTTAATATTATAGTATTTCATGCTTGACAAGTAATTTTCTTTCAGTTATATTTACTGCCAAATGTTTCTTGGATCAAGTTATTAAGTTATAAAGTCAAAAGTAAAATGATATGAAATTACAATGATAAAGGAAACATATCTCCCTTTATGAGAAGTTCTAATTTCTTTTCAATATTACTAGCAGTGACCACAGTACTCATTGGAGTTCTTACTGTGAGCCACTGTGTCATGTTTGTTTAGTTCTGACCGTAGTTCTGCAAAGGACGTATAATCACATTGTAAGTCTGAAGAAAGTGATTCTCATAGTCCAAAGTCACCTAGCTAGTAAGTGGCAAAGGCTAGATTCATCTTAGATTTGTCTGACAGTGTGTCGGTTGGTAGTGACTATGAGCACTGCTCAGCTGTTGCACCAAGAAGTGCTTAAAATAATCATAGATTTGCCTACCCTGAAACTGTAGTGATTTAAAGATATCAAAGTTGCTAATTGCTTAACCAAATCTAACATTTTATTTCATTTCTTTAGCAAGATTAATTCTGGGCACCCATAGAAACTTAAGCACACAAATCCTTATCTCCAAAGAACACATGCTTGTTTCCCATTATTCAACAGGTAGCCCTGTGCAGAGGTAATAAATATATAGTAGACTTTTCATACAAATAAATGAGAAAAGATGTTTCTTCTTGTCCTGATTCAGTGCCCATTCATTATGGATTATGATAGTTCTTCCTAAACTTTATTTCATTCACTCCACTCTTTCTATAAACTTCAAGTGAGGGAATCCATCATTCAGATATATGTGCAATGCGAGAGGACTGTATTAATACAATTTCTGGAAGTCAGGTTGATAGAGCACGGGAAGTATATCCTAATAAATGCAACATTAATGTTTGTGTGGGCCGTGAAATGAAGGGTAGGAGAGTTTCCAGTCTAATGGATTATTTTGTCTATGAAAGTGCTGCACCTTAATAGTCTTATAATTGGTCATTTACAGAGTCTTCCATCTCTGGGTTTTGTGCTTTATTTGCTCTGAGGCTGTTGATTCCTTTTCTCATTCTGGATGGAAGATAGCAATGGAGCCACTTCAGAGGGCTCAGCCTACCTTTTTGTGTTATTCTTCAGTTGAAAATACTTCTATTTGTTAAAGCGCTGTTTAAACATTTTTATCATGTTTTAAACTTGATTGTGTTCTGAAGGTATTAGCACAGGCAGACATAATGGGGGATGTTTTCCAGGAGAAAACATGCTTTTATCAAAGGAATTATCAGAATTTTCATGTAGAGATTAAGAATCAAATTCTAGAGTTAGATAGACCTGAATTAAAATTCATACTCATGACTTATTACCAACCTCATCTTGATCAAACAGATACCACATCTCTCTTTAATTTCCTTATCTTTGAAATGGGAACAAGAGAAGTGTGCCTGATGGAGTTATGCATAAAGCATGTCTGAAAGAATAATCATACAGATAGCACAAGATACACATGGAAATAGTTTAGCATCGAGTTGAGCATGTGATTCATGTTTAATACGTTTAAGTGCTATTGTTTTATTATTATTATTATGCTGTCATTAAATATCATTGTTACTTGAATGTCATTATTGTTAAGTCTACTGTAAAATTACAATAATAATCCATGATGAATTCTACTCTTCTGTTTCCTTTGTTTAAATCAATATCTATCTGTGTATATGTGTGTGTATATATATATATATGTAGAGAGAGAGAGAGAGAACATTTTATCAGTACTACTCAGTGGACTGAGAATTTCCATGGTGCTGGTTAAAACGTATCATTCATTGCATGGACTTGGTGTACTTAGCAGAGAGACTAACAGATTTGAAGTCAGCCATCCCCAAGTGTGAATTCCATGGTGACCCTTTTCTAGCTGTAGAACCTTGAGGAAATCACTTAAACTTTTTGAGCTTTACTACTTACTAGTTTCCCCATCTATATATTTTCCAGAAATACTTACTAAGCATCTTCCTTGTGCACTGTTTTACATGCTTGGACATAGTAAATGAGTAAATTAGACAAGAGCCTTTATGCGTTTCTCTCTCTCCCCCCACCTTTCTTTTCTTGTGCTCTTATTGATAACAGATGGATGTTATAAATAAATTCTATGCTTTGTCACAAGTTGATGGATTCTATGGGATGAAGAAAAGAATTTGAAGCCACTGAAGAGCCTTGGTTGGGAATGCTAGAGGGGTGTACAGGTGGGTTCTATTTTTAAATAGGGTAGTCAGGCTGGATTTCATAAGTTGACATTTGAGCCAAGACTTGAAGTGAGGGAGTGGTCAGAATGGATTAGGGTGGGGGCATTCCCTGGAAGCAGGAACAGCCGGTGCCCAAACTCTGAGGCATAAATATGCCTGGCAGGTTGGAGGACTATCAAGGAGGCCGCCCCGCTGACTTAGTCAGTGGGGAGGAAGGCGCAGCAGGAGGACTTGAGGTCAGACGAACTGAGTAAGTCCTGGGAGACCATCACATGCATTTTGTCTTTTACTCTAAATGTAGGCAGCCAGAGGCAGGATTTTAGCAAAGGTGTGGCGTGATCTGTCTCTTGTCTGACAAGCATAACTCTATCTGTGGTCTTGAGGAAGAGGGAGAGAGCAGAATCAGGGAGCCTCTCAGGAGGCGATTATAGCCTCCATGAGGTCCATGTGCCGGGATGTTGATGGCCAGTGCTCTCAGAAGTGGTGCATCGGGGAGATTGTGACAGCATTTCCTGGTAGATTAAGTGTGAGAATGGAGAAAAAGGGGTCAAGGGTGAAATCAAGATTTAGTGCCTGCACAACTAGAAAGGTGTGGTTACTATCACATAAAATGGAAAAAGTTTAGGGTAGAGCATACGTTAGGGGATTAAAGGTTCTGGAGGTATAAGACAATATTTTTCTTGACACCCAAGTAGAGATGCTGAACACAGAGTCAGGTACACAAGTCTACAGTTCTCATGAAAGGTCTAAGCTAGAAATACATTTTACTAAAATGGAGATATTAAGAACAATTACATGGAAGCACTATTTTAAAGATAAAATGAAGTGATGTAGTTAACACTGTCTTCTCAACACTTTTAACAACTCTTAGCTAAAATAGCAGTCTGAAATGAAATACCTATAGGTTTTATTGTTTGTTTTTACAGTAAAACTGAATAAAATGTTGTCACAGTTATTTTATTAGTAATAATATTTGTGACACAGTTGTTTTAGTTAAGACACCATGACTACAAAGGTTTAGAATAAACCTTTCAGTCTCCAAATTTTCACTGCTAGTGTACTTGAAACTGTGTCTTGTAACATTTAAGTTAGTTGTAATAGAGTACCTCTTTAAATAGAAGTAATTCTGAACTATCCAGATCAATGCAGTCTTATATACCCTTATATATAATTATTGTTTTATGATCCATCAAACTCACTTGAAAATTTGTATCACTGATAAATGAGAATCTAAGCATTTACTCATATATTCAAGGGAAAATTGTACTTGTCATTTCCATTTGGGTCCCTACTTTGAACAATTTTGCCAGACATTGCACATTTTCCCTTCACTGTGCAATTGAAACATGACAGGGGAAATATTATCTTACTGGTTTTGAGTTCCCCTTATTGTTGTTGTTCGGTCGCCCAGTCACGTCTGATCTTTGCGACCTCATGAACTGCAGCACGCCGGGCCTCTCTGAGTTCCCCTTAGCTATCTGCAAATCCTTAAACCGACTTTGTGGCTTAACCAAAATTCTCTTCCATATTCATTCCACTAGCAGCTATTGGTCTAGGCATGTACTTATACTAAAAAATGCATGACCACGTTGTCTCTACACATCTATAATTTTATGTTAACACTATCATTATGTAAGCTATATTTTAATTGTAATTATAACAAATTTTACATCAACACATCCATTTCTAGTGTTCATCTAGTGTTCAAGGAGAGAACAGAATGTAGTAAATTTTATCAAAATATACCATCTGAAGAATAGAACAGAGGGTAATTGTCTAATTCTGTATTCACTATAATTAAGTTCAGTGGAGTTGGCATAATAGAATTAAGATGGAAAAAAAAAATAGATGTTGAGGTACCATGGCTCCCTCTCCTAACACACCCTTTCCATATCGGAGAGCAGCAGTGTAGCAGCTTTTTGTACAGAAATGGAGACAGGAAGAGGCCAGAGGATGAATGACAGGCACAAGTAGGGTTAAACTATGAAGAGTAATATGGAAATGAAATTTCGCTGTTGGCTTTGGTGAGTGGGGGAGATATATCAGCATTTGTGCCTACTTTGATCACATTTTCTGGAACAGTTAAGCCCAGCGTCAACCATACTGTCCCATCGTCCTCATAAGTAGGAACATGCTGTTACTCGAACCTTTGCTTCCTGTTTCTTGATGATTGGTTGAGAAGATTATCACAGGGACTGCATCTTGTGAGTAACTACATTGTTTTGAAAAGATTGAAATGCACTTAAGAGTGGTAACTCCAACTGTCCTCTTTCTTGATCTTGGACTATTTAAGTCTGGAGTGTAGCAGTAGGTTATGGGGGAGTATTATTGGAATTTTTTGTTATGCATAATGGTTATAGCATGATGGTTAGGAATGTAGATGTTAGTTCAGATCCTGACTTTCCATTTACTAACCGTACGAGCTTGGAAAATTTACCTGATTACCTGAACCTCGGTATCCCTATTTATAAAATGATGATAATAACATTCTATCATTATAGGATGGTTCTCAAGTTTAAAATGAAGTTACCTATGCCAAGCGCTTAATACAATGCCTGGAGCACACTAAAGTTGTTATTATCAGTATTATTGTTATTATCACAATGCCAGGTACTATTTTTCCTATACCCTTATTCTGTTATCTTCTGTCCCCTTTCATTCCTTTCTTGTTTCTGTATGAAGGTAGGCTTGTCACAGAGCATTTTCTTTCACTGATTCTGACCCCTAGTCATCAAGGTGACTGAACCTCGACCCTGCATTCATTGCTGTTCATTGAAACAATCCCTGTTTTGAGAAGTTGGATGTTGAAGCCAAGTGAGGTCAAAGAGACAGAAATATTCAAGACATCTTCACTCAGGGGCTAAGGGAAATATTCAGGATTCAGATGGAGAATCAGGCAAAGGGCAGCATGCTTAATTTCCTACTGTAGTGATTAAGAACAAGTCAGACAGGCTAGGTTTAAACTCACTTCCATTAGGCTGGCAATGGGACCTTAGGTGTTTTTGTAAGTCCTATATAAGCCTGAACTTCAATCTGAAAGAGAGCAGTGACATTATCAGGACCTATCATATAGCCTTGTTGTAATAAGTGAAAAATCCTTTTTAAAGTGTTCAGTACACTGTTTTGCATCTAGTAAGAACTTAGTAAGTTGTAACTTCATTGACTACTACCACTCTTAATATTGTTAAGTAGCTGACCAAATCCTAGGCCCATTCTTTTCTTAAATTGCACATAAACACTTGGACAACCAGCTAACATTTATCAAGTGTTGCTTTTATAGAAACCCTCATGAATCCAAAGGTGCTTTTAACACTCTCCCATTCAGAGCGTGTTCTGGAGATGGAATCAACACAGCACTGCCTCCATCATCACTGCCATTGCTGTCACTGTGCTCCCTTTCCGAGTGCCTTCTGTGTGCTGGGCACCACGTTTAGCCCTCTGTATACACTATATCATGTTATTCTCACCTCAGGAGACATCATCCCCAATTTTCAGATAAAGACACTGAGGTGTTGGAAATGTAAGAAACTTGACCCACAGCAAAAGATGGAGGCAGGGAATTCAAATCTCTTTTCTCTCTGACTTCAAGAACCCTTAAATATTAGTATACTATCCATACTACATCTGGTGAAGAAAATCTGCTTCCCTCCACTCTAGTTAGTGTAGAAACAACTCTCAATCCCCATATTCCTCTATTGCCCATGCCACTGTGATGTCAGGACTAGTAGGGAGAAGCGACCTCTTCAAAGACAAAGGCAGCCTAGTCTCTTTTTGCCTTTCCAGAATGAACTAACCAATATTTTCGTTCCTTCTTAAGACTCCCCACATGTTCCTTTTGGTATTTACCTTGGCCTTTTTGAATTCTGACATTCTGTACATGACTCAGCCACTCTACCTAATGCGAGTTTATCGGGGTCAAGTATAGAGTCTTACTCATCCTGAAGCCCAATTACACCCCTGTAACATCTCACTCTGCTTTTCTTCTTAAAGGACATCTGCAGATATTTGTTTGAATTTTGTTGAATTGTTCTCATCAATACTACATTAAAAGTTATATAGAAAGTACTTTCCTGTCAGAAAAGCCATCTAAATACATTTCTAGAAGGTTACTTTTTATAGGATTATTATAGAGGTTATGGATCTTCAGGTAATATCTTTTAGTTTAAGTTCTTCATATCACCTTATTTTTACATAGAATGATACATCTGAATTTTCTCTATCAAACCTGTGTGGCTTCACTGGCTTATAACTTAGCTTTTTGGTTGCATCTTGTTGACTTTTCCACTTACAATGATATTCGAGCCTGGTATTGATGGGGTTCAGTGGGAAAGCACATCTTAAGGCCATGAATTGGTTTTGTAGAGAACTAACATAAAAAACTAACGTTTTATCATATTCTGCAGAACTCATGAATTTTTTAAAAATTCTATAATTCCATTCTTTCAAGGAGTATAAAACCAATTTCAAAATGTTTATCCTAATTTGTTCACCTCCTCCTTCTTAGTCTTAGTGAGAAGAGAATAAACTGAATGGAAAAAAGTCATTATGACCACTGAGGCCACAAGGAAACGAGTCAGTGCCTGAGTATTATTTTCATCTCTCCCCTATGCGTGTGGTCTAAGGTCTTGAATGGTTAGTAGGTGAAAATTACCTAGTTGACCATTGCTAATGGATTGTGTCATTTAATCCCCGGGTAGTCATTCAATGAAAGTATGTATTATTATGGTATCTTATAGAGCACATGCATGGAGCCTAGACTCAGCAAGTTATTTGCTCATTAAAATATGGATTTTGGACTTGGGTCTCTGACTTCTAAAGCACTTTTCGTGATTTTTACCACTAAATTAAAGTTGTAAAACTCTGAGAGTAGATAGCTTCTAAAATTTCCTCACCTCTAAGTTTTTAGAATTAAATTTTCATATGATTTACAGTCTTAACAGTTGATGGATAGGAGAAATACCAGCCTGTTAAATGGAATTTTCCTTAAATAAGCCTGTTTTATGACACCAAGTCACTCATTCATTCCCTCAGGGTACATTGGATATTCTCTCTGTGCAAAGACATTTTAGGCCTCACAGTGGAGTGAGCTCCCGTTCTATAGACTCTCCCACAGCTTCAGAGAAGCCTTGCACTGTACAGATGGGGTCTTGGTGATGGAAGCCTGGTTTGTCCCCCACTGATAAAACTAAGACATACTCACATTAGTTCACAGGCCTCTTGAACCCATGGTGTAACAGTACAAATGAACCTTACCATTTTGCCTGCAATTAATGATATGAAGGCTTTGGATTTGGATATAGAAAGTGGATGCAATCCTGGGCTTGTTGGTTATACATGTGTATGCGTAGCATATGTTATCAGCCTGCAGCTACCTGCCAGCCACCACTACTATGTTTCACAGACTAAATAGATACATTCTTATCTCTTCTATGGATAAGCTCTTGACAATGTATTTAATATATATATTTAATATATTTATAATATATATATATATACTGTTAAATATATTTAGTATATATATATACTGTTAAATATATATAGTTACTAGAGCCTCCCCCAATAAATATATCATTGGCTAACCAATGGTTTCTCAAATATGCTAATTAAACCACTTTTAAAGTAGACTGACATACCACTGCCTATAGTAGACAGTGGCATTCTTTAGAAATCTTAGGGGAAAATGCCACCAGGTACACATTTTTTAATTTATGATTGTCCATATATATATATGAGCAATTGTTATATATGTGTATATACTTGTTCATACATATGAATGATTTAAAATTGAAGATATACTTAAATTTAAATTTTGAGGATGTATTTCTATGTTCTTCTGTTAGCAGGTAGCAAATGAAATTATTAGCAGATTCATACAGCAGGGAAATAACCAATCAGATTTAATTCAATAAGTTGCTTTTTTTGGTAAATTTATGGTTGTGGTTATTATATATATAATACATTTGCTGAAGAAAATATTTCTACTGCTTTTACACAAAATTAAATTCATTTAATATTTATACAGTGTGTCTCAAATGTCTTAGTACAGTTTTGATATTTAATATCATCAGAAGTAATAGAATTAGAAACATGCCCCCAAAACCATGTAAAGGTATAATTACCTTCATTTCCCTTATATTTTTGAGACTTCTGGAAAATAAATATTTAATTGTATTATCTATTTCTATCTAAGGATAGCAACTAGGAAAACAAATTTTATTTTAAAAAGTCAATATTAAAATATGTTATTTAAGATGATCAAAACTAAGGAAGTGGTGAAGAAATTCAAAATTTTAAACTTTACAATGGTGCTTTTTTATGAATGTATAGTACTTCTTCTGAAGGAATTAATCTTTTAAAAATATAATTTATTTTTATTGATGTATAATGTGTTAATTACTGATATAAAGTGACTCAGCTATACATATATATACACACACACACACACACACACACATTCTTTTTCCTATTATTTTCTATTATGTTTTATCATAGGATACTGAATAGAGTTAGTTCCCTGTGCTCTACAGTAGGGCCTTGTTGTTTATCCATCCTATATATAATAGTTTGCATAAGCTAATCCCAAACTCCCAATCCATCCTTCCCCCCGACCCTCCCCCTTGGCAACCAACAGTCTGCTCTCTATATCCCTGATTCTGTTTCATAGAGAGGTTAATTTATGTTATATTTTAGATTCCACATATAAGTAATATCATATATTGTTTTTCTTTCTCTTTCTGATTTACTTCACTTAGTATGATAATCTCATCGCATCTTTGTTCCTACAAGTGGGATCACTGCATTCTTTTTTATGGCTGAGTAGTATTCCGTTGCATGTATGTACCACATCTTCTTTCTGCATTCATCTGTCAGTAGACATTTAGGTTGCTTCCATATCTTGGCTATTGTGAAGAGTGCTGCTATGAGCATGGGTGCAGGTTATCTTTTCAGATAGACTTTTTTCTGGGTACATGCTCAGGGGTGAGATTCCTGAGTCACATGGCAACTCTATTTTTAGTTTTATGAGGAATCTCCATACTGTTTTCCACAGTGGTTGCACCAACTTACCACTCTACCAACAGTGTAGGAGGGTTTCCGTTTGTCCACACCCTCTCCAGCGTTTGTTATTTGTGGACTTTTTAATGATGGCCATTCTGACTGCTGTAAGGTGGTGCCTCACTGTAGTTTTGATTTGCATTTCCCTGATAATTAGTGATGCTGAGCATGTTTTCATCTGTATTCCTCTTTAGAGAAGAAATGTCTATTTAGGTCTTCTGTTCATTTTTTGATTGGGTTTTGTTTTTATGTTGTCAAGATGTATAAGCTATTTGTGTATTTTGAAAATTAAGCCTTATCAGTTGCATTGTTTGCAAATATTTTCTCCCATTGTGTAGGTTGTCTTTTAGTTTTGTTTGCAGTTTTCTTTGCTGTGCAAAAACTTGTAAGCTTCATTATGTCCCTTTTTTTTGTTTGTTTGTTTTTATCTCTATTGCCCTGGGACACTGACCCAAGAAAACATTGGTACAATTTATGTCAGAGATTGTTTTGCCTATGTTCTCTTCAATGAGTTTTATGATTTCCTGTCTTATGTTTAAGTCTTTAAGCCATTTCGAGTTTATTTTCATTCATGGTGAAAGTGTGTATTCTAACTTCATTGATTTACAACTTTTTCAACACCGCTTGCTGAAGAGACCATCTTTTTCCCATTGTATATTCTTACCTCCTTTGTTGAAGGTTAATTGGCTGTGGGTATGTGAGTTCATTTCTGGTTTATTTATGTCTATTTTTGTGCTAATGCTACACTGTTTTGATTAGTGTAGCTTTGTAGTATTGTCTGAAGTCTGGGCTGGTGATGCCTTCTGCCTTGTTCTTTTTCTTCAGGATTACTTTGGCAATTATAGGCCTTTTATGATTCCATATTACTCAGGATTATTTATTCTAGTTCTGTGAAAATGTCATGGGTGATTTGATAGGGATTACATTAAATCTGTAGATTACTTTGGGTAGTATGGCCATTTTAACAATATTAATTCTTCCAATCCAAGAGCATGGGATGTCTTTCCATTTCTTTGAATCATTTTCAATTTCCTTTATTAATGTTTTATAGTTTTCAGCATATAAATCATTCACCTCATTGGAATTTTATTTCTGGGGTTGTGATTTTAAAAGGTATCATTTCTTTATATTTATATCCCTTTTCTGATATTTCATTGTTGGTGCAAAGAAATGCAACCTATTTCTGTATGTTAATCTTGTATCCTTTTACCTTGCTGAAATCAGTCATCAGTTCTTGTACTTTTTGTGTGGTGTCTTTAGGGTTTTCTGTATATTGTACCATATTATCTGCATATAATGACAATTTTCCCTCTCCCTGAAGGAATTCATGTTTAAGTTCTACTAAGACTTTTGGGATGTCTATTTATTGAGCCACTACTCTGTGCCTGAAATTGCTGTATATACTAGAGATTCTAGAATTAGCATAATAAAAACAATAATGCAGATAACAGCAAAAAGCATTCACAAACCTTTCTTGCAAGGAAGCAAAGTCACCAGGGGCAGGGAGGAAAACAAGTGAATCACATGTTCAAAATAGCAGCAATTCTCAAACATTAACGTGCTGAAGAGTCATAACAGGCATGTTAACCAGGGAGATTACAAGATCCCTTCTCCAACTGATCAGGTGTAAAGTCCCATAACTCTCCTTTTGGTAAATGCATTTGGGAGAGTCTCAGACAGATGTTCTCAGTTGTCATCAACCTTCAGTGTGTATCGAATTCACCTGAGAGTGTTATCGTGACACAGATTGCTGAGGTCCAGTGCCAGAGTTCTAACCAGTTTCCGGATGGGGCTGATATTATTGGCCCAGGGGGCACATACTGAGAACCACCTTTCAAAACTCTGCAGTATGGGATGGTATGTGTTGTGAATGAGACAGGCACAGAGAACCATAGGAGAGCAGAGGGGCTTTGCTTCAAATTAGCCAAAGGTAAAATCAGTAGCTAGAATTGGTAGACCCAAGAAAAGTTATCAGAATTTTACCTACATTTGCTCATTTAATCCTTTCACTAAAGCACATAGGTGCTACTTAGTGTTCCTGTTTATTAGAGAATCCAGAGGAGGCAATTATTTTGCCTGAGTCCTAAACTGGTAAGTAACAGGTTAAGAATTCAAGTCTAGGAAGTCAGATTCCAGAGCCCACACCCTTAACTGTTCTGCATGTAGAGAGGGGTAAAATGTTGTCACTGAAGGCTTCCTGGGACACTGGTCTCTGAGTGTAGATAGAAGGACGAGTGCACATAAATACTATTATTTGTGTGTGTGTGTGTGGCAGCAGTGGGGGGAGGAAGTATCAGGACTTCCAGAAGAATGAGCCCTCCCCACACATCTACTCTAAGCAAGTCTACTTATCAGGAGTCTGGAACAGGAGTATGACTGTGGGGTACTGAGAAGGGTTCTAGAAACCCAAGGTTAGAATTCCCTATCAGTTTGTAACTAACAAAAAGTGGATGAATGACTTGTCTTACTTTCTACGTGTAGCTGGGAGTTTGGATACAGTCCCTACAGTGTTTGTCCAGCTGCTGAGCAATGTCAGTGGGGGACTGAGTTGCTTGGATATTCCAGCTATCACATCTCTAGCATGTCCCTGTGGTCCACATAGTTTCAAAGGGACTCCAGAATCTCTAAGAGTGTTCCAACCATCTGAGCAGGAAGAAAGAAAAGTGAAAAAGAAATTAAGTAATATTAAAAAAAAAAAGGAAGTGTCTAAATCAGGGAGCAAATTACTTGCCACAAATGATCAGCAGACTTCCTCTTAGAGATATATCAGCTAGGGCTTTAAATGGCCACCGTAGCCTTAAAGGTAATGGGGTCTCCTAAACCAGGACTCTGATACTGAGGAATAAGAGAAGAGTGGCATTGATTAGCAGTGTCTGCACATATTTCCTCCCTCAAACAAATATTATCCCCAAACTATTTTTTCATATATTTTACTTTAAAGAATGGAGAGGAAACATTACTTATCTGTAAATAGCCTCTTAGAAAGGGTACAGTTATATAATTACACAACCCCCTGGAGAGCTCCTTTCTTCTAAAATCTCTTTGAAAACTGTTCAAGGTAAAGGACATTTCTATCTTAATTTAGTAACTCGGAGTTGATTATCTTGGATTAATAGCCTCTTTCTGCAGATATCCTGTCGGGATTTAGAAAATTCTAGAAGTGGACAGAGAAGTTTTATGGTACACGTACAAGCGATATGCATCTCTTTGAAATAAAATCCATTTAGGGACAAAAAGGCATTTCACGTCTTTGCTATATGTTTTCACAAAATTTCCTTTCCAGTGCCATCCATTTCTCCCATCTGAATTCGTTATTACTAAACATTCTTCAGCACGTCGTCTCTCACTCTCTCTTTGGTCAGAAGTGTTCTCTGGGTCCTCACCCTTCTTCTCATCTCTTATGTGACCTCAGCCATCTGAAACTAAAGCAACTGGCCTGCTGTGACTTCTCCATATCTTGAAGAACCAGTCTTTGTGGGAAAAAAAAAATTACTAACTAAAAAGGTAAAATACATCCAATCTTTCTGAGAATTACACAACCAAGAAAGAGAATAAGCACTGGAAGAAACTTATTTTATTTTACAGATATTTTACAGGCAAATGAGGTTTAAAGAAAAAATGCATTAGTTAAACTAAGTAATAAACTTTAGACCTCAGTGGAGCAACACATCAAAAGTTCATTTCTTACTCATTCAGAAGTTCAATATGGACTTTGGCGGTCTGAGGGTCAGTTTTCTGCTCAGTGTTTTCAGGGACTCACCACCTTCATCATGTAGCTCTACATTTGTCCTAAAAGGGAAAGGAGATGGGAAGTTGCAAGCTACACTTATCAACTCATTGCCCTTCAGATATAAACTCTGCATGTCACCTCTGGTCACATTCTTTAGAACAAAACTATACCCAGATGCAAGTGAACATGGAGAATATCATTCCTGGCTTGGTCCTAGTGATGCCTCGCCAATCTAGAGGAGCTGGCTAAGATGTAGTCAACAGCTGGTTGTTTCTACCACAATGAGGGATTGGTCTGAGACTGGATTAAGTATGTGTGTGGTGTATATACATGTAATACATGCAAACATATATGTATACATGTGTACATGTACAAGGCAATGGCACCCCACTCCAGTACTCTTGCCTGGAAAATCACATGGACAGAGGAGCCTGGTAGACTGCAGTCCATGGGGTCGCTGAGGGTCAGACACGACTGAGCGACTTCACTTTCACTTTTCACTTTCATGCTTTGGAGAAGGAAATGGCAACCCACTCCGGTGTTCTTGCCTGAAGAATCCCAGGGATGGGGGAGCCTGGTGGGCTGCCATCTATGGGGTCGCACAGAGTCGGACACGACTGAAGCGACTTAGCAGCAGCAGCAAGACTTTTATCCATTTTTCATCATTGATTTATAACAATCTTTTACATATCAGTGTGTTGATTTTGTTTGTTATAAATGCAGTTTTTTTCCTTTAACTTACTAACTTTTATTTTGTGTGTGTTGAACTTTAACATTTTTGAGTCTGTTCAAAAACCCTTTAATGAAAACAACAAATGTGCAGAATCAGTCATTCTCTTGCATTTCGTAATCAATGTATTTCCTTCTGGGCAAGATGGAAATGTCAGTCCTTACTTCACCTTGTGGTCGGAAAGAATCTATCCCCTTGGAAAGGGACGATAGTCTCCACAATGCAAAAATGGAAGATTTTATAGGGTAGGTGGGGTCGGCAGAAGAAAAGGCCCTAAATTACACTCCTCTGGTGGTGGCCTTATTTGTAAAAAAAATGGCATTTGAGGTTGTGTGACCACCGTCAGATAAACAAAATTAATTTTTAGCATGAAATACTAATATCAGCAAGAAAAGGCCAGGATAGGCTGACAGCAAGAAGTGAGGGTTTATGAGAGTGAGGCACAGCCTCTGTTTCCTCAAAAACAACTAGAAATTTAAACTCTGGGGCTCCTACTTGACCCAGTAAGCCTGTCTAGTATGTGTTTCCAGGGAGGATGAGTAGACTCAGAAGTCCAGGAATTCATCCTTGGTCCCCTCTGGGAATGAACAGAGGTGATCGATCTGTGCTCTGGAGACTTGGATATCCCCACATAGTCCTCAAAGTCATGGTGAGACAAAATGCCAATACCAATGATCCTAATGACAGTATCAATGAGGTGACAATGAGTCCTTTCAATGACCCAGCATGTGTCTGCACTGTACCATCCATTAGTAAGTGGGCAAAGCCACTTGACAGATCTATCTGGTACAATGAATGAATCTGACACTCATATTTTGAAAAACTGAAATTGTATCCATTTGTCAAGAACAGTGGCTACTTGTGCTGCTTTATACCCCCAGTTGGAACTAGATGACACTGAAGGCTATAAGGTGTTCCTGCATTTCACCCCTGGAGCTGTTAAAAAACTGAAGAAGCTGCATCATGAGTGGTTAGCTCCTTGTCACCAAGAATAGTAAAGTAGATTTGTATTATTAACAGTTAAAGAGATTATAAGGTCTACAATTATTGTATTCATAGAGCATCCAAGTTACTCTAAAGAAATCCTAACATTATATTAGGACAGTTTTGAATATTTTTATTTGATTAGCCATAATCTTCTAATTATAATGTCCCTTACCATTTTGACCATTGAAACTTGGTCTCATTTTCTTGTAGACTACCTAAGTGATCTTGGGCAAGTCAGTAACCTTTATATGAAATAGAAATAATATTACATGCTTTGAAGGACTGCAGAAAGTTGATCACCAATGTTCATCATGTGCCTAGTAGATAGTCTGGCCCATAATAACTACTTGGTTAATTGAAGATGTTGTTAGCCTCATTTTTAATTTTATTTCCAAACATTGCTCTTTATTTTTGGAAATCTAAAATTTATTCTGAGAGTGGAGGCCTTAGGCAACTCAGAAAGTTGTCTGGACTCCTCCAATATTCTCCATATATCCCTTACGTCTATCTCTATATCATTTATATTAATGGAATAAATGATCTTTGGCATGGTGATTCCAGGGTGATGAGAAGCTAGGTGGAGGTTCAGTAGACCCAGGGAAATACAGGTTTCCATGCCCAGTGCAAGTGTGGAAAAGGTGTTATTCCTGCATTATTGAGGAAATAAAGAATTAAAGAAATAAAGAATTCAACTCTGGGTTGGGAGGTAAGAGATTTCATTTCCTGCTGTGTTTATCCTACAGATGCCCACAGGAACTTTTATGTTCTTTAGCAAGAATTTACACCTTATACCATTGTAGTTAGAAGTAAAGTATACTACATAATTAGTATCTAGTAAGGGCTGGAGTTAGAATAAATACCATTTATTTGTTTTGCTTGGGTTAAGCATCTTATAGTTACAACATATTGAGGGATACAATATTGTAGTGATTAAGAGTATAGCATTTTGAGCTAGATAATTCTGGGTTAGTATTTCACCTTTATTACCTCTTTTTTTTATGTTTTATTGTGGTATAATTGACAAAATTGTAAGAGATTCAAAGTATTTATTATGATGATTTGATATATGCAGTGCAAAAGGATCCTTTGCATCATGTTAGTTAATACATTTGGTACCTCATCTTTTTTTTTTTTTTAATGAGAACTGAGTTTCTACTTTCTAAGCAAATTTCACTTATACAGTGCAGTAGTACTGACTGCAGTCACTACATTATACAGTAGATCCTCAGACTGTATTCATCCTACAGCTGAAAGTTGCTATCCTTTTACCAATCTCTCCCTATTTTCCCCACCTTCAGCCCCTGGCAACCACTTTTCTACTCTCTCTTTCTGTGAGGTTTACTCTTTTCCTTTTAGATTCCACATATAATTATCATTCAGGATTTATCTTTGCCTGGCTTATTTCATTAGCATAATGGCCTCCAGTTTCATCTCAGTTCAGTTGCTCAGTCGTGTCCGACTCTTTGCGACCCCATGGACCACAGCACGCCAGGCCTCCTTGTCCATCACCAACTCCCAGAGCCTACCGAAACTCATGTCCATTGAGTCGGTGATGCCATCCAACCATATCATCCTCTGTCGTCCCCTTCTCCTCCTGCCTTCAATCTTTCCCAGCATCAGGGACTTTTCAAATAAGTCAGTTCTTCGCATCAGGTGGCCAAAGTATTGGAGTTTCACCTTCAGCATCAGTCCTTCCAATGAATATTCAGGACTGATTTCCTTTAGGATGGACTGGTTGGATCTCCTTGCAGTCCAAGGGACTCTCAAGTCTTTTCCAACACCACAGTTCAAAAGCATTGATTCTTCCATGCTCATCTTTCTTTACAGTCCAACTCTCACATCCATACATGACTACTAGAAAAATCGTAGCCTTGACTAGACAGAACTTTGTTGGCAAAGTAATGTCTCTGCTTTTTAATATGCTGTCTAAGTTGATCATAACTTTCCTTCCAAGGAGTAAGCATCTTTTAACTTCATGGCTGCAGTCACCATCTGCAGTGATTTTGGAGCCCAAAGCCCTCCAGTTTCATCTATACTGTCACAAATGACAGGAAGTCCTTCATTTTTTAAGGCTTAATAATATTCCATTACCTCATAACTGAGTGACTTTTAGCACATTGTTTATACTTTCTATGTCTCAGATATTTTTTCCCGTTTAAAATAAAAATAGACTTCCAGGTTATTTTCTGGCACATGGAATGCGTGTTGAATCAGCAAATAATTGGTTGAGATCATAAGTGTTACACTTAGCATGACATTAACATTCATTAATACTCTTACTGTCAATTTTATAATAAATTATGTAATAAGTAACAGTAATAGCAATACTATTAATAGCTTTAGAAAATGCTTAGGATGTGCCAGGTATTTTTCATGGACTGTACTCTTTACTTTGTAACACAGGTTACATGTGGATATCATCTTCCACATTTTTTCCTCTAGAGAAAATTGAAGTTCAGCAAGATTCAGTAGTTTTCTCAAGACATGAACTCAGGTCTAAATACAGGTTCTTAACAATTCCCTGTCTTTAATGCCACATCTGCATTTGTCTGTGGTTGTTGTTTCTAACTTTCCAAGCATCTGATCTAAAATTCCTTTCTTTATTTGGGGTATTTTTCCACTTTGTGACTCTTGGTGAGAAACAGAGCTTTCTTCCTGTTATACAAGCCGAAAATGTCAGATCCACTGTTTATTCTCAAGCTCAGACTCACTTAAAGATGGAAAATAGTCAGATGACCTCAGGTTGACCAGTTGTATCCCTGTCCTGGATTTTGAATTAGAAATATGTGGTATGAAGAATCAAGGACAGCAGTGCTGGGTCAGCCTTTTGTATCATGTTCCTCTTGGGTAAGCAAAACCAGTTGGAAGTTATGACATCACTCTGGCCTGATCCTATAATTGCAGTAGCCCAGCCTGGCTTCCTGTTATTTAGTCTGCTTCTAGTTACTAAGACTTAACCAGTGAACTTCCAAAAGTTTCCTTTTCTGATCTAGTTAGTCATATCTGATTCCTGATGTTTACTAATAAGACCCTTACTGATATACAGTGGTGACCTACTTATCAGGGCAGATACATAACATCGCCTTGGCAGGGACAGAGGGCAGAAAAGTTCTTTGTACATCTGAAGAAGCAGCAGAAAACCTAAGAAGGAAGAATTGAAGCCAGTTCTGCTTCTGTTATAATTTTACCTGCAGCTGCCTCTGTTTCACAGACCACATGCTAAGGACCACATCCCTTCACTTATTGTAGATAAGTAAAGTAGACCAGGGCCTTCGAGCCCAGAGGCCTGCAGAGCTGTACAGTGGACAGTCCAGGATGTGAAAGACTTCACTCATTGTCTTTGATATTGACACGTTGTTCCTCTCTTTGGAAAGCAGCTTTTCTTTTGGGTGACAAGAATATGCTAAACAAAGATTTAAGTAGGTAGAGGTGAAAGATGCCAAAATTAGCTACAGAATAAAAGGCATAAGGACATATATTTCCTGTTATTTGATGGTGTTAAGACCCGACGTAGAATATGAGTCCTTAGGAAAGTTGTGTATGGCCTAGGCCATGCTGAACTTCCGTGTGGCCGTGTGTTCCTCATCAGTCATGATGATGGTGGTGGTGGTGGCAACATCAGTAGTGTCTTCTGGGCAAAAGGCCCATTATCCTAATGATGTTTTATCCCCATGGTAACCTCATGAAGTAGGAAATACTATTCCAGTATCTTCAGGTTTAAAAAAAAAAAAAAGGGAATTTATCCACAGTTTGGTGGTAGAAAAAAAAGACCTCTTCCTGAAATCCCCAGACTGTGATCTTGGGAGTTGTATTGCCTGATGCAGAGCCATTTACATGTGTGCTCAGTCACTAAGGCATGTCCGACTCTTGTGATCCCATGGCCTGTAGCCCACCAGGCTCCTCTGTCCTTGGGATTTCCCAGGCAAGTATACTGGAGTGGGTTGCCATTTCCTTTTCCAGGGGATCTTCCCGACCCAGGGATAGAACCCGTGTGTCCTTCTTGACAGGCAGACGCTTTACCTCTGGATCACCTGGGAAGCTGCAGAGCCATGTAAATGTTACCAAAGCAGAAACATGTGTCTACTTCTGACCACTTCTAATTCAGAAGCTCTGGAGTTAAGTGCAGAGTAGTTGAGTGTGATCGTCCTTATAGATACCACTGTAACTTAAGAGAAGTTGTTTAAAAGTATATTTTCATAACTGCACTGTGCTGTCCTACCTGTGATAGTTTAGCTATTGAGTAACTAACACACATTCCAATCTCTTCTCTAATCTCATTCATCTCTTGTATAGTATTTGATCTGATGGATTCAGTTTTCTTTGCTGTTTCCCACGAATACAAGTTAAACATCCAAACATTCTTACCATTTGTGAGTATATTCCCTTAATTATTTAGGAATGCAGTGAGAGTGAGGTAGAGAAAAGACACACGAATATGAAACACTTGTCATCATTTTTATATATCCTTTGTGTTGTTAATCCCTCTTGGTATTTCCTAACATTCACCTATTTGTGATTTCTGTGGTATAGTAGTATATTCACACAGAATTTTTGCGTGTGACCTATTACTTATACTCTATTTTAAGAACACTAGTAATTATAGACTATTGACAAACTCATCAGACCCTACATATTCCTTTCAGAATCAAGAAAATAAGGCAGAAGGTAAGGTGTAAAGTGGAAAATCTGTGTGTTTCTTTTCATTGGTGGAATGAGAAGCTATCTTAATATTACTCTTTTAGCTTTTCCTTTAAATTGTGCATTTTTTTCCCCTTCCATGCAACTTCCATTAGGTAAATAGTAGTCTTAGGGCAAATCTAAGAAGCAGAAACTTCTACTACAACTTCTTTTCAGTTATGGTAAGATCGAACACATTTTTTTCCTCTATAATGAAAAAAATTCTTTATGAAAATTTCACCATGAAAATCTTTCCACTTATAGATATAACTTCCCACTGAATTCTTAGAAATGTCATTATAAAGAGAGGCATTGAGAACACCTGTTTCATTTCCCTCTGCTTTTTTGCCTTTCCTTTTGCTATTGACATTACAATGTACAGTAAATTCACATAGTAAGCAGCCTAGGACATTAATATGACATTTGATCTGAATCTCCAAAGATGAGGATGCTATCAAAGTCACAGGAGGGAAAAAATTTAGAAAGCAAATTTCATTTCTAGCTAATAACATTTAAGTGATATCATATTATGGCAGAGAAGAAATATATACATCTATTTATTTTTCTGTCTTAAAACTGCTCAGGAGGGGGGACCAATGAACAAAATACATTGTTTTAGGTTCAAATAGTAGTTTTTTATAGCCATCCTTCTTAGCAAGTTTTCAGAAACAAACGTAGTTCACTTATTCTCACTATTAAGTATGCAGTTGTGTACATTTATATGAAAAATTATCAAATATACATGTATTTTTAAATGATTTGTATAGTATGTCTATTCATATTTGTGCTTACCATTTGTGAATATATTCTCATAAGTATAACAGAGGCCAGTGTTCTTTGCTTTGTACACTGCTTTGATTCTGTAACATGCACCAACATAGTAATCTGTTTAAGACTGTCATTATTCTAGATGGTTCTTATTAACAGGAGTGGAGAAGGAAGACCTCTCTTCTTGTGTTTCCACTCTAGGCTCATGAGCCAGAGAGGGTACCAACATCACTGACCTGACCTTGTTTCAGATATCTATCAGATATTAATACCTACTAGAGTCATTCTAGTGAAAGGTAACTAGAAGTCCAAAAGACTCCCTATAACTAGAAGTCCAAAAGATACCCTGTAACTTTTGTATACTTTATAAACTTGGTACAACAAAAATGTCACTGGAGTGGTCCCTTTTCCTAGAAATTAGAGTATGTTTTTCCAGTGCATGGCAGGATAGAGGTAAAACTGGGATAAAAGTGGAGAACAGTCTTAAAATTCTAGTCCTGGAACAGTACCTCACACACAACAGGTTTTCAATAATCTTAGCCATCATAATCACAAATAACGATCATCAGTTTAACTGTTCTCTTGTGCCAAAGTACATTACCATATTACTTTTTTCCCCCTTCAGCTCTACAACATGGGGTCTGTTATTGTTTCCGTGTTACAGATCAGTATAGTGAGGCTCAGAGCTACTAAATTACTCAGGCAAGGTCACACAGCTTGTAGGAGATAAATTTGCACCCTTTATGTTGGATCCTACAAAACAGGCCATCATTTAAGTCCTTCAAAACAAACTCAGAACATTTGAGTGAATTAATGAATAAATTCTCATAGGGTAGCCAGATCATTATAATAGGTTCAGTTAAGTGAAGGAATGGCATAATATTTGGATAGTTAATACATTAATTTACTTTCATTGACCTTTCTAAATGATGCTTAGCTGATAATTTTGTGGTTATAAACACTGAATAAAAACAAAAATATTTTGGTGTGTGGAACAAGATCTCACACTAAGTAAAATGCATATTTATTCCTAGACCTATATGATGTGAGTAACAGATGACATTGAGATGCCATCTAGAAATACTCCTGTGCAGTTCATCATGTCAGCCCAGCCAATACTTTTAAAATGTTCTGAGTATATAATGTATGCAGCCATAAAGCATATTTCTAATCAATGCAAATAATATTTTTTCTTATGCTAAACCCAGAGTTAAATTATAACACTCAGCATAAGATTAATGGGCCATTTTTTCATCATCACTTTGCTAAATTACTTAGTTTGGAAACCATTCAGAAGGCTGTGAATTGGAGCTGAGCAATAGGAACGAGATTTTGCCTTTGATGAAATGACTTCCACCCCTGACCCCTACTTCTACCTTCTTGGGAAAGACAGCAACATTTCTTCTAGAAAAAGTCACAGGTTTATAAGCTGGCTCATATAATACATTTGGAGGAATGTTATATATTTTAAGCAGAGGCTATCTGGGCATGTGAAATATTTTTAACCTAACATTTAATGAAATTAACACTGAGTTTGAGGTTAGGTCTTTTGCCGTTTGACCTCTGGCTCACTTTTGTGAATATATTTTTCTCCTGAGACGGTGTAAAACCAATATATTATCCGTAATTCAGTCTGTGTAGCTGATGTACACTATCTGAAGCATGAGACCAGGCTCTTTATCGACACCTGTATCAGTGTAGCTCTGATGCTTAGTGTCTAGCTTTTAGAAGATGCCCAATAAGCACGTGTACTGAATAAGGTGTGTCTGTGGTGAGCAAATGTTGGCTTCCCATTTTAGAGTTCATCCCAGGTGGCTCAATGGCAAAGAATCTGCCTGCCAATGCAGGAGATGCAGGAGACGAGGTTTCGATCCCTGAATTGGCAAGATACCCTGGAGGAGGAAATAGGAAACCACTCCAGTATTCTTCCCTGAGAAATTCCATGAACAGAGGAGCCTGGCAGTCTATGGTCCATGGGATCTCAAAGATTCAGACCCCACTGAGCACGCACACTATCCCATATATATTCTGTATGCATTGGATAACCGAATCTTACTGTTATTTTTCAGTTCCCTTTGCAAGGTTCATGAAAGGGCATTTCCTATACTTAGAATGTCCACTTCCTCCTGTCTTCCTGGAGAACAACTCTTCTTTCTTAAATACTTAGTCCCATGATTGACTTTTTAAGGCTGAATTTCTTACCTCCCTACAAAGAGAAAGATGTGTGTCCAGCATATCAGCAGCATTTAAGAATTTGTTAGAAATGAAAAGTCTTGTGCCCTGCTCCAGACCTACAGAGTTGGAGCTTCTGGAGTGCGGCCCAGTAGCTCTTTCAGCCAGCTCTCCCAGTGATGCTCATGCATGCTCAAGTTTCAGAACCACTGCTCAGACCTAGAACTTAAGGTGTAGACTTTGGACAGATCTGAGTCCTAAACTCCACTAAGACAGTGGAGTGACCATGAGCAAGTTACTTCTGGTAACTTTTTATGATCTGTGCTGCTTGCTTAGCTAATAGCAATTTAATTAAGTAGCATAATGCACACAGTACACTCAAAGGAGTGACCAAAACATACCACGTGTTCCATAAATTCTAGCTGTTGCCATTAACATCAATGAGAGCTTACTGACACAACCTTGAAGACATTCTTCTAATAAATGTAATAACATGGTTTGCAAAATTAACAATTTAGAAGTGCATATTATGAAGTTTATCAGACTCTCAGCAGGAAATAAGAGGTACATCAGTAAGAATAAATTGAGCTGAATGTAAAGAATCAAGACATAGTGTAGCGCCCTGGATTCAGTAAAACTGTGGCTATTTTAAAGGAGGGGAAAGAGAAAGGAAGTCTTGCCTCCCCAAAGGTGCTGTGATGCCTCACAGAGAAGCTCTGTATGTTAGTTAATGGGGTGCAGCCAACTCCCAGCAATGTGGCAAGAATTCATACCCTGACTTCACTCCCCTCCTTCATTCCCTAGAGTCTCTTATTGGAACTGTTCACTGGTGAGCCCCAACAGAAGCCAGAACAAGGACACATAATAAGACAGGTCATGCATGCCATCCAGAGCATGGAGTTGGATGGAGAAAGGATCTGGAGGAGCAAATAGGCTATATTCCCCACATGTGGTTAATGAACTGTAAAATCACTGGCCATTCTAACCTCATTGCCATTACAGGAGCATGGAGGAACAAGTGGTTAGTTCTGACTTGGCAGATCCAGGAAACTTGAGGGCAAAACTGGTATTTGAGTTGGGCTTCAAAGGTAGATTTGAATTTCCATGGAGAATATGAAGTAAGCACTGGTGAAGAGCCAAGGAAAATGGAGAAATTCATTGCAAAGGGCAAAAAGACACAAAAAGTCAAGTAAATGGAAGAAGTATCAGATGCTCTAGATAATGGGTAGATGACAGTTGGAAGTTAAGATGAGGTTAGTCCTTGAATAGCATTAAACCTTCCTCCTTTAACCTCAATTCCCACCTTCTACTCCCTTTGTTAAGACTGAAAAATTAAAAGTAAATTTGACTGGGTTGGTGACACCGGCAGTACAATAAAGAGAGAAGAATAAGAGTAAAAAAAAATTGTAATATCTTGGTGAAGCTGGGTAAACAATGGGTTGTGTTATCATATCAAAGCATGGGCAAGCAATTGTGACACATACAGGTTCATTTCTTGACTGCTGCTGCTGCTAAGTCACTTCAGTCATGTCCAACTCTGTGTAACCCCATAGACGGGCAGCCCACCAGGCTCCTCTGTCCCTGGGATTCTCCAGGCAAGAATACTGGAGTGGGTTGCCATTTCCTTCTCCAATGCACGCATGCATACTAAGTCACTTCAGTTGTGTCTGACTCTGCAATTCTATGGACAGCAGCCCACCAAGGCTCTTCTGTCCACAGGATTCTCTAGGTAAGAATACTGGAGTGGGTTGCCATTTCCTTCTCCCCATTTCTTGACTACATGATTTCAATTTAAAATACTTAAACTTTGTAGGTTGCAATCTCCCAATCTGTGAAATGAGGTAAAGTGTGGTTTCCCCTGAGGTGGCTCTGAGGATCTAATGAGAAATGCAAATAAGAGTTGAGTCCAGTAATCAGTTGAGTCCAAAAATCAGTTTGTAATACATATAAACTAATGTGATGATGATAAGGAGACAAATCCTTGCTATCATTTATTGAATACTTATGAGTCCAGTACTGTGCTGGCCCATTTGCTTCTCACTTACCTTTCTTTTCTCTTATCTACCTTTCTATAGGGAAGAGATAGCTGATGGCTCAGTTGTGGGGGAAATGTCAGAGGGAAAATGTGCCCGGGAACTTAATCCTTAATGAATCTGCCAGTCTTAAACAGGGCATGTCTCTATTAAAATGTGTAAAATGTCTGAAAGTATCCCACTGAACACATTTTGATAAAGTATTAATGAATAGCCATGGAGAACTTGGAGCTTTTTGGAGGGTATGTGGTACCATTAGTATTGGTATATCTTTTGAAAGTTCTATGGTGTCTAGAAGTCAAAAAGAAGACCAGGAAAGGGGCAACACTCTCTGAAAGCTACTGGGGAAGCCTAGCTAGGAAGATTCCAAAGTGGAGAATCTAAGAGGCCAGGCCACTCATAGGCCTTCAAAGAATGAGTCCGTGAGTAATATTTACAAGGATTAGATGCTGGAATGAAGGAGAACTCTGGCTTCATAGGGCTTCCCTGGTGGCTCAGTGGTAAAGAATCTGCCTGCAATGCAGGAGACCCAGTTTCAATCGCTCAGTTGGGAAGATCCCCTGGAGGAGGGCACAGCAACCCGCTCCAGTATTCTTGCCTGGAGAATCCCATGGACAGAGGAGCAATGTGGGCTATAGTCCGTGGGCTTGCAAAGAGTTGGACACGACTGAGCTATTTGGAAACACTCACATTTTATACTTAACATGCTGCCTTTATAAATGATAATTTATTTTATACAAACAAGCCAATGATAAAAATAATGAAAATCTGATGGATTTTTGAGAGTTTCATTAACCAAACTGGTACAGAAGTACGTAACACCTAGATGCTCATAGTTTTAATCAGTTCACTTTGGAGTTAAGGAAAGAGATCACCTGTAATGGTAAGGGTCTTTTATGCAAGGTTACAAAGATTTTTAGTGCTGCATTTGGTTTATAAACCCACTTTCATAAGTATTCTTTCAGAAGTCCAGTGTTTGCCTGTCAGAAATAGCATGGACTTACTTTCAGGAAAAGTTCCTAAGAACAAAATATTTTGAGCAATGAAGAATACCGAGGTAACAATTCATATAAGAATCCATAAACAGAGGTAAAGAGTAAAGCAATTATTGGTTAAGAGTCTGCATAAATTCCCTGAAAGGGAGATATAGTCAAAGATAGCAATTTAAAAACAGTGAGTCACGAAAAGTAAAAGTTTAAATTACAAGTAGTTCGGGGGGCCTTCAAGAGAGATTTTATAGATTGAACAACAGCAGCAGCAAGGATTCAATATAAGGTTTCTTGTAGGCTGCAGCCTGAAAAGAAAGCATTGCAGAAAAGCCGTATCATCCTAAATTTATATTTCTGTGTATTTGAACTGATTGGAGACACTAAAGGTGTTTTAAAAACAAGTGATTTAATTCAACCAGCTGGTGAATAATATGAGATATTTTTGCATTTACATTAGTTTATGATCATAAATACCACTTTAACAATGAACAAAATCCATAATCCTGACACTCATAAAAAGACTGGAAAGATAACCTTTACCTTGAGAAGGCAGGATGAAGAAGACAGCATAGAAATTTAGGGAGACAGCAGTTTTGGAAAAATTAAATCAACATTTATTAGCTGGTACGGTTTTGTAACGTGATGATGAAAAGTAGACTATTGATTTCTAAAAGGTAATGGGTTGGCTGAAAAAGAAGAGAATCTTGTTGGGACCTAAAGTGTTCTTTTAAGGATATATTTCAATGTCATTTTGAAAAATACACACATTTCCAATAACAATGCAGTGAGGTTAATGGAATAATGCAAATGAAAGCTTTTTGATCCAAAGGCATTCCATCAGGGCAAGGTATACATTATTATTTAACACACCATGGCCCAGGCTTGTGAATGCCTGCACGGTGACAGCTTTTACATGATCTGGTGGAACATTCACAGTGGTTCTGGCCTTAGCACTAGGCAAAGATAATTCTGTTTGTATCTTCCTGATTGTTTCCTCTACTAAAATGGGGTAATTCATCCTCTCCTAAACTGGAAAAGAGTTTTATTCACTCAATATAAGTAAAGTTTATTCTCCAGGTAGAGGTTTTCTAACTCTTAGAAGTCTAAAATGAATGACTTGAAATATAGTGTATTTGCATCTATTTTTATTTGGAAATTATCTAAGGTAGTTTATTTGATTAAATAAGAATTGCCTGACAGATGCCAAAATAAACACTTAACAAACACGTTTTCTTTAAAAAAAAAAGTCATATATATTATATAACTAGATCCACCAAAGAGTTAAATTGTAGATAGGCATACAGTTTAACTATTTGAAGATAATTTTTATTCTTACCACTGAAGTAGTAAGCAGTTAGTAGTACAATTTGGGGAAAATGATGATTCAGGCTTTTGTTTTATTTTAACTTGTGATTATTTATGAGATCTTTTGTGAAGCCTTTGGTAATAATGTGAAATTAATGGATTTTTAACTTTGTATTGACTTGTATTTTTGTACATCTTAATTTTTTTTCCCTCTGGCTTTAATCTATGCTATCTCCATTTATTTTTTCATTTAGAAATAATTTATTTTTCTCACTGTAATCTCACTGTAGTCCTCTTAATTTTCTACTTGTCAGACATTCTCTTAGACATCTACTTTTTTGTCTAGTTAGTACATTTCTAGTTTTTACATACTTGATAAGAACTTCTTCATCTTATGAATTTTTTATATCTTCTCTTTGGAGACAAGATTTATGGGGATTTCCTCAGGCTTAAACTAGACAGAAAAATAAATTTGCATATGACATGTTTAAGGCTTTGTTACAAAGTGAGTTAACGTTATATATGTATGTATGAAATAACCTATATACTTCAACCAGAGCACCTAGCTGTTAACCTCCAGATATCTATCATAACATACTTCCAATACATGGTATTGCCTCCTATTATTGCATGTCCAGGGGAAATTGTTTTATCTTCTAGCAAAAGGCATTAGCTTTTTGCACTTTTTTTTTTTTTTTTAATGACAACCATCCAAAAAGCAAGCTGATGTCTTCTATCTGAAGACAGAAAAGGACAGTTTTTAGGTAGGTCTAGAATCTAGTTGTCGGAGAAGGCAATGGCACCCCACTCCAGTACTCTTGCCTGGAAAATCCCATGGATGGTAGAGCCTGGTGGGCTGCAGTCCATGGGGTCGTGAAGAGTCAAACATGACTGAATGACTTCACTTTCACTTTTCACTTTCATGCATAGGAGAAGGAAATGGCAACCCACTCCGGTGTTCTTCCCTGGAAAATCCCAGGGACGGGGGAGTCTGGTGGGCTGGTGGTGGAGTCTATGGGGTCACACAGAATCGGACATGGCTGAAGCAACTTAGCAGCAGCAGCAGAATCTAGTTGTAACTTTCAGTCACGTAGAGAGAAAGGTTAGACCCCTGAAGCCCAAAGTCACAAGTTTTTAGGATTATAGTGGTATATACCTGCAGGGTATAAATTTTTTTACAGGGGGAAAAAAATCAAGTTGCTGAAAACCCAAGTTCAGTTAGAACTAAAATCCAGGTTAAACCCAGAACTAAAATTTTATTCCCTGGAATACTTGGGCAGTCTTTTTCAAATTATAGGTTACTGCCCCATTGTCCATTTTAGCAGCTGCAAAATATTTGTTAGTATTTCAGTGCTACTAACAAAATATAAAAATGTATTATGTCTAAAAGCAGAACATGATTGCCAAGCCAGATCTGCCCATTACTTGAGAGTTTGGAGGCCCACCCAAGTGGCATCTATTGCTCTGACCTTCAGTTAGATTGCTCAAGAATTGTTATGCTGTAGTAACATGCATCGTATGTACTCTTGAGTTTATTGAAAACACATGCAAACATGCATACGCACACACACACATATACACCAGCACACCAGCACACACTTGAATTCTAGAGCTTAGAATTTAAGTCAGAATTTTTTATTTGCTTCTGGATTAAGATGGACCCAGTATTTCCTCCACGTGCTAATTAGAAATTGTATGAACAAATCAAAAGTGCTTCTTAAATTTCTGTTTTTGAAGAAATTAATGTTAAGTATTGTCCCCAGAGAGTTTTCCTGTGACTTTTCCAATTGATTTTTCTCCTTTCGTGTTATAAGCAGTTGGGTTTTTTTGTTTGTTTGTTTCTTTGTTTATATTTCATTGTAAAAAATCTATCTTAAAAGTTGATTTCTAACTGCTTCCTTAGCATGGTTGACATGGGAACAATGATGATATTTTATCAGTCTTATATTTAGGTTGAAAGGTTATATGTTTCTACACCTACTGCAATAATGCTAAGTATTTGTGCAATACTTATGAATCTTACAATATTATTTTTAGTTGTTTTTAAGGCATTTGTACAAAACATACCATTACTTCAATACATGTTACTTTATCATCAGTGTGTATAATCACTCTATTTTCCAGTATCTTAACATTTGTTTTGATCCTCACATTCTTCAGCCAGATTTATTTCTTTTCTCCCTCCCTTTATAACATCATTTGGGCCATTCATCTTTCATATTTATTTTAAATATATGTATATATTTGAAAAACTTAATTGTTTTGTATTTTCTAATTTTTGCAAAAGTAGTATTGACCACAAATCACATCCTATTGTTCATTTATTTCTATAGAAAATTATCATTTTAAAATTTATCTGTGTCACTCCATATAAGTTATTGCTCTGGCCACTGTCTAATACTTCACCATATGTCAATACCAGGTTTTGGTTATCCTTCCCTGGTGATACATACTTAGATTATTTTCAACACTTTATGTCAACCATAAAGTATTAACACAGTCTTTCTGCATGTTGCCCTGAACAACCATGCAAAGTTTCTCTAGGGATTTCACTTAGACATGAGTGTAATATATATGCCTTATTTCACAGATTCCTCCCCAGAATAGCTGTGCCGTTTTTGTCTCACCAGCAATACTTGCAGTTTCTCTCTACATAGGCTTCATTACCACATGATGTTAATTTGCATTTTAACTCTTGAAATTTGGCATGTGTGGATTAACATGAAATAAGGTGTTTTAATTCTGCATTTCTCTGATTCTAGAAAAGTTATCTTCATATACTTTCTTGCTACTCATGTTTTCCTATGAATTGCCTCTGAATTCTATGAACTGCTTATTCAAGACCTTTGTTCATTTTTCTGTTGACTGTCCTGTGTCTTTATTTAAAGATGTAGAAGTTTTTGTATTCAGGTATTCAGTCTTTTGTTTTTATTATAATGTATATGTCTTCTATGCAGCAGCAGGTGTTTTTGAATCTGCTTGGTATCCTTTACTGTACATTAATTTCCAGTTCTTTATTAAAGTATAATTTATTCACACTATTGTGTTAATTTCTGCTGTACATGTAGTGATTTAATATTTTTATAGATTGTATTCCATTTAAAGTTATTAAACAATATTCGCTGTATTCCCCATACTCCACAATATACCCGTAAATCTCATTCATTTTATGCTATTAGTGTGTACTTCCGAATCCCCTGTCCATATCTTGCCCCTCCCACTTCCCTCTCTTCACTAGTAACCACTAGTTTGTTTTCTGTATCTGTGAATGTGTTTGTGTTTTGTTGTTTTCATTCCTTTTATTTTTTTAGAGTCTACCTGTAAGTGATACCATTCCGTATCTTTCTCCGTCTGACTTATTTCACTAAGCATAGTACCCTCTGGGGCCATTTATGTTGTTGCAAATGGCAAAATTTAATCATTATCTATGGCTGAGCAGAAAGAGAAGGCAATGGCACCCCACTCCAGTACTCTTGCCTGGAGAATCCCATGGATGGAGGAGCCTGGAGGGCTACAGTCCATGGGGTCGCTGAGGGTCAGACACGACTGAGCGACTTCACTTTCACTTTTCACTTTCATGCATTGGAGAAGGAAATGGCAACCCACTCCAGTGTTCTTGCCTGGGAATCCCAGGGAAGGGGGAGCCTGGTGGGCTGCCGTCTCTGGGGTCGCACAGAGTCGGACACGACTAAAGTGATTTAGCAGCAGCATGGCTGAGCAATATTCCATTGTGTATATATATTGTATGTGTGTACTAAGTGACTTTAGTCGTGTCTGACTCTTTGCCACCCTATGAACCAGAGCCCACAGGCTCCTCTGTCCATGGGGTTCTTCAGGCATGATTACTGGAGTGAGTTGCCATGCCCTCTTCCAGGGGATCTTCCTGACCCAGGGATCGAACCCTCATCTCTTATGGTTCCTGCAGATGGGTTCTTTACCACTAGCGCCACCTGGGAAGCCCTGTATAAATACCACATATTCTTTATTCATTCCACTTTTGATGGACACCCAGGTTGCTTCCATATCTTGACTACTGTAAACAATGCTGCTGTGAACACTGGGTGGGTGCCATCTTTTTGAATTAGTGTTTTTGTTTTCTTCAAATATATACCCAGGAGTGGAATTGCTTGTTTTATTTTTAATTTTTGAGAAGCCACTGTACTGTTTCCCAAAGTGGCTACCTCAGTTTACATTCCCACAACAGTGCTGCCGGGTTCCCTTTTCTCCATATCTTCACCAGGATTCATTATTTGCGTTCTTTTTTTATGATAGCTATTCTGACAGGTGATATCTCATTGTTTTTATTTGCATTCCCCTGATAATTAGTGATATTGAGCTCTATTATTGGCCATCAATATGTTTTCTTTGGAAAAGTCTATTCAGGTCGTTTGCCCATTTTTAATCCGATTTTTTAATATTTATAAATATCTAATTTTAATTTGGTTAAGTTCATTACTTTTGCTTTATACTGTATGTGCTTCTGTTTGTGCAAAGATATATTTCACTTCTTATCCTGAAATCATATATAGGTTACATTGCAATTTGTTTTATTCTCTCTAGATTTTATCTTTCACATTTAGATATTAAAACTTTTGTATTTTGGTTTTGTATATAGGGTAGAATTGTATAGAGTGAGTGAGTGAGTGAAGTCACTCAGTTGTGTCCAACTCTTTGCGACCCCATGGACTGTAGCCTACCAGGCTCCTCCATCCATGGGATTCTCCAGGCAAGAGTACAGGAGTGGATTGCCATTTTCCTTCTCCAGAATTGTATAACATAACGGTTAAAGGATGATTTCTGAGGACACACTCAGGGGGTTTAAATTTCAGCTTCATCATGAACTTCTTAGGCAGTTTTCTCACCTTTAAAATGAGAATAATATTTATACTTTAAAGTTTTTTTTTTTAATGAAAATTAAGTGAGTTCTGTAGGACTGGGCACAACGTAAGTGATATCATTAGGTTAGGATCCAATCTCATATCTCTATATAATGACATTATTTCTCCAAAAGCTGTAATTCAACTTTCTCCACAGGACTATGTTGCCGTTTCTTCCGTGTGCCAATCTCTCATCTGTGTGTAGCTCTTTCTAGCCTACCTGTTTGGTTGTGTTTTCTTGTTTGCCATTTCTTACAAGGGATATCACACTGTTTTTATCCATCATGACTTCCCAATATATCTTAATGTGTAGGGCATGTTCTCCATTCTGAGCTTACTTTCCAAAACTACCTTAGTCTTTGGATAACTTAATTCTTTCAGATACATTTTAGAATGACTTTTTTATGCTGTCCCTCAAGAAAAAAATAGGTTAGTCATTTATTAGTTATATTTATAGATTAATATAAGATAATTTATATTATTACAGTAAATCATCTCTTTCACACCTATGGTATATGTTTCTTTTACTCATGAGTTAAATTTTTCACTATGTTAAATATTTAGTTTAGATTAATAAATAGTTAAAGATTTAAGTTAAATATTAAAATAGTTAAAGATTTTTTGCATAATTTTTCAGGTGAAGGCCCATACTCTATGGTAAATGCACCTTCTATTATATCTAGTTATTGATGTTAATGAGGAACACAATTGATTTTGGTGTATTAATTTTTTGCAGCCCCTATGTTGAGCTCTTTTTGTAGCTTTAATAGCTTAGTGATTTTCCTGTGTTCTCAATTAAATACATGATCAAAACAATCTACAAATATGGCATTCTAATTTATACTCACCTAAACTTTCTATCTTTCTGTTTTTTTCTCAATACACATATC
This sequence comes from Bison bison bison, assembly GCF_000754665.1. Classification (NCBI taxonomy): domain Eukaryota; kingdom Metazoa; phylum Chordata; class Mammalia; order Artiodactyla; family Bovidae; genus Bison; species Bison bison. The sequence continues at coordinate 11,751,019 of NW_011495051.1, read as the reverse complement.
ATTATTTTGCAAGGTTCCAAAGGTCAGTTCCAATAGATCAGTAACATTAGAAACATTTATCTCAATTCTCTCATTGAAAGAATTGCTAATATTAAAAAAAAAAACTAGGAGTATAATAATTTTTGTTAATGTGTACATGTGCCATGTACTTTTAGTATATAACCTTTATCAAGGAAAGATAGTTATTATCTGGATCTAGTTTTATAAAATTTACCTTATCCGATAGACTTTGAACTTCATGGGATGCTTTTTATCCCCTCTATCTAAAAATAAAAATGTTCATATGATTTCTCCCTTTATTTAACTAATACATGAATCACTTTAACTGATTTGCTGATACTGAACCAACCTTGCATTCTCAAGGATAAACCCACTGGACTATATCATATTACTGTATAGGTTAACTTTGCTATATTACAAACTACCTCAAAACTTAGTGGCTTAAAATCACAATTACTTGGTAATTTGGGACTGTATCCATCCTGTCCCAAATAGGTAGTGTTTACTTTTGGTTTTATCTGGGCTCATTTATACAGCTTTAGCCAGCTGATAAGTCAGCTGAGTGAATGCTGGTCATAGAAAGCCTCACTCATATGTGTTTGGTGGTTGGCTTGACCAATGGGAGCACCTGGTCCGCTTGTCTTCAGAACCAAGTAGACTAGTCCGTGGCAACTAAGCAGTCATGCTGATTTGTAATTATCTGGGTCAAGTATGTCAAAACCCCAGTCATTTTGAAGTGATGACCTAGGGATGAGGGTTTCGAAAGGGGATTATACTATCATTTTTGAAACATCCTATCATAATATTTTAATATACCTTAAAACTCTGTTGAATAATATTGTATTTAGATTTTCTTTACTTATATTTTTAACAGGGGAATTTTGATCGTAATCTTTTTTCTATTATCTCTATTTGGTATGATATTTTTCTTCAGTTTGATCTCTAATTTAAAAATTGTTGGCAAGAAGTATAAACAGTGCTCTAACACCATGGCCTAATAGAACTACAGAACAATTTAAGGTTATTGGATCCAAATTCATATCTTTCATATGAAGAACCTGAAAATCATGCATTAGTGAATGATCTCTAATTCTGTCGTTCCAGATTCTATTTTCTATGTTGAAGAACCGCATTTGAGAGAAATAAGAAGGGATAAGGTCAATTTAGTTTTAAAAACTAATGGAGAAATGAAGATTATTTACCTCATAGTTTGCTGGTAGATAGAGGCCTTCTATGACTGGTTGTCTCATTAAAATAGGGAAATATAGGACAGCATCCAGGAAATCACATCAGTATCCAGGGCAAACACACCTTTAACTTCATTTGTATTATATAGTATTTTAAATTATGAAATTGTTTTCTCTTTTCAGATCAGTTTCTTTTAGTCATGTGGGTTTGTTCTCTATTTACTCCTCCCTCTTTCCTTCTCTTTCTCCTTCTCTTCCTTACTGTCTTTCTGTTAGTGAATTGGAAAGAAGGTTTCCTTGTATTTGCTAAATTATGCAATGCTGCTGCCGCTGCTGCTGCTAAGTCGCTTCAGTTGTGTCCGACTCTGTGTGACCTCATAGACGGCAGCCCACCAGGCTCCCCCGTCCCTGGGATTCTCCAGGCAAGAACACTGGAGTGGGTTGCCATTTCCTTCTCCAATGCATGAAAGTGAAAAGTGAAAGTGAAGTCGCTCAGTCCGACTCAGCGACCCCATGGACTGCAGTCTACCAGGCTCCTCCGCCCATGGGCTTTTCCAGGCAAGAGTACTGGAGTGGGTTGCCATTGCCTTCTCCAAATTATGCAGTAGAAAGTCTCAAATGTAACTAATATTTTATAAATAATATAACTATAATGATAACTAGAAAATATTCCAGTGAAAAATCTTAGGAAACTGGAAGGAATTTGGGAGTCTTTCTGTCTGGAAGGAGTTTGGAATGTGAATTTTAAGTTCTCTTTTTTAATGCAGGGTTGCTAGCTGAGCTTTTGTTTCCAAAAAAACAATCAGCTTACATAGGTGATAGCTTACTTTTTTTTTTTTTTTTTTGGTAACAAGGTTATCTTCACATTTGGAAATTAGTAATGATTAAAAAGAATATTATATACTTAAGTGATGTCTTCTTTTTTTTTCCTCATGAGCTCAATGTACTTCAGTTTACAGCCCTGATCTGTTTAATTTCCAACAATCCTGAGAGGAAGCAAAGGGGCAGATGTTCTTCCCTCATTTCACAGATGAGAAAACTGAGGTTCAAAGAGGTTAAAGTGATTCTGCCAAGGTCATTCTCTGTCTGAGGTGATGCCAGAGCCAGAAACAGCACCCCTAGCCTCTTATTTTCTCTCATGTGATTCTCCATTTGCTGATCCACTCTGATTGTAAAAATGTACTGTACCAGGCCTCACACAGTCCTTGAAGTGTCCTTGTACTAGGGCACTATGATAATGAGAAGACTGACCAGATACAAAAATGCTATAAAAGAGGACTCATCTTTTCTGTTGACGCTGTCCCATAAAATTCTGCAGCCACACTTCATGAGAAACACGAGACATCCATTAAGATCATGTTCCCATTAGTTCTAGCTAGAACTCGATTTTGCAGAAATTAAAGATACATCTTGTGGCCTGACTGCTAAAAATGAGTGTCTCGGGAGTCAGAGATGCATTGCTGCTCAACTAAGTCAAGAATGCCCTTTGTTAATTGTTTCTCCTCCATTTCTGAGAGAATTTAAATTCATGATCGGCACCATATATTATACTTCAATACTATTCATCATCCATCTTGTACATATTTGCAAGAAAGAAAGTTGCCCAAGTCATTATGATTCACAATCTTATGACATTAGGTGGCAGCCCAGAGGGAGCTTCCCAGTACCTTAAATCATCCCTGTTGTGGACATACAAGAGCATGACCTCCGACTTACCAAGCTGTCTCTCCATGAGATGAAAGTGGAACTGAGAGTTTAGGGGAAAGTTTTGAAAGTGTCTGGCTCTTGTAGTCATCTAATGAGATCCTTATTTCTAGCTGCTAAGCCTGTCCTTTAACTTGTGGCTCAGCTGGTAAAGAATCTGACTGCAATACGGGAGACCTGGGTTCGATCCCTGGGTTGGGAAGAGCCCTTGTAGAAGGGAAAGGCTACCCACTCCAGTATTCTGGTCTGGAGAATCCCATGGACTATATAGTCCATGGCTCACAAAGAATCAGACACGACTGAGGGACTTTCACTTGTCACTTTCAAATCAAAAATCAATGATACTATTACTATCCAACTCTATATTTCTCTTTGCTTTCCATCCCTCATATGCCCAATAAAGGAAGCCACCTATTTGGCCATTATCTTGTGTCACTTACTATTCAAGGATCTTTTTTGTGCTCCTTCAGAAAAGCCCTGGGATTGTATTTTTCACTTGCTTAACAGGAAAATAGCAGAATCCTTGGCACAGATTAAAGCCTCAAAAATGTTAGATGAGTGGATGGATGGTCAGTGGTTTGCAGCACATAAGCAACTACCTAACATTGTGATTTTTTACTGTACATACGAGGAAATGACTTCAGGCAGGAAAATAAATGCCTAGCACATATGCCACCACTTTTCCCTTCCATCTTCATTTCAGTCCTTACTAATTTATTATGACATTTTTTCCCATTGGATCTAGACATGACCTCAGGATCCTTGTAGAATATAAATAGGACTGCAATATAAACCTTGTACAACACAAAGGCCGCGTTGCTGTTTGATTTGAGTTGGGCCACAAGAAGAATCCTATTTTCCATCCAAAACATAGACATCAAGAATAATAGCTAGTGTTTATATAAACATACAGATTTACAGGATATAAAAAAATAATTTTTAAGAAATAACCTAGTAAAGACTCAGGGGGAAATATTTGTCAACTTGATTATAGAAATTTGGTTCAACCACTCAGCTTCATCCTTGAAAAGGCATGTAAATTTTTATTTTAAAGCATCTTATGGATCCAAGATGTAGCAAAACAAACCATACGCCTTGCAAAATAGAGCCTTTCTAGATATGATCTCTTTGGGACCTGATCCACCATGATCATATCTGTAGAGAGGGATAATGGCAGCTTCCTTACTGGAAAGGTGGATCGGAGGAAGAGAGAGAGATAGAGGTAAAACAGGTAATTCTAGGTCCTCATGGTCACCAAGAATTCTTATGAAAAATAACTTCTGATAAGTAGAATAAATCAACAATGAGAAATAGAGAGGATTGGAATTAAGTAGACTCATCACTAGTCTGTGGTTATTGTGTGTGTTAGTTGCTCAGTTGTGTTCAACTCTTTGTGACCCCCATGGACTGTAGCCCACCAGGCTCCTCTGTCCATGGAATTCTCCAGGCAATAATACTGGAGTGGTTTGCCATTCCCTTCTCCATAGGATCTTCCAACCCAGGGATTGAACCTGGGTCTCCTGCATTGTGTACCATCTGAGTCGCTAGGGAAGCCCAGTCCATGGCTATTACCAGCGTACTAATTTAGCAATGAATTAATCGAGGCAAATGATGCTAGATACTATAATAAACACTCCTTAAATTCAAATTTCCTTACTCAATAAATGTTCATTTCTCATGTCAGAGACCAATGTGAATTAGGTAGTTCTTTCTTAGCAGATTGCTTTCAAGTAGTGAATCAGGAACCAATGCCCCCTCTACCTTGAGGTGTTGTCTTGAGTACATGACTACCTAAATTACAGCAAACCTTTGAACAAGAATGCAAAAATACGACATCTACCTAGCTCTAAGGGAGGTTAGAAAAGGTGATGGTCCTATGTGTCCAGGAAGAGGGGAATGAAATGCATCTCATCGTCTCATCTGTAGCTGAGGGCAGGTAATCTGTGACAGAGAGCAGTGTATACAGATGGTGATACATGAAGACTGAGGAAGATTGATTCTTTAATCATTAAGGACAACTGTCTCCTCTAAATTCTGAATGGTAATAAATTAAATCATTCACTGAGAATTTACCCATTCTGTTTGTGTGCAGGATAATAAGAATTATAGTCTTATCATTTATTTAGTAGACCAACAAATATTTACATCTACTAAGCACGGTGCCAGCAACTGCAACCTACCAGTCCTTCTTTCCTGGGCCCTGGGTAAGTTCCAGGAGTTGGTATCAGGATCTGAGCTCTCCACTTGATGTGGACACTAGACCCCTTTTAGCCCTCTTGTGGGAACTGCTAACCATTCTCAGCCAAAAAAAAAAAAGGAAATGGACAAGAATTCCTGTTCTGCTAATCAGCAAATGTCTCCTAAATAATTTTCCTGGCCACTTTATAATAATTCTATGCTTCTTCAAATTTCTTGGCCTACTGAACATTATAATCAAATTCTCCCTCAGTTTTTATTTTTTTTTCCTGACGTATATACAACTACATTTTCTTCAGCCTGTTTTTGAAAAAGGACAGTTATTTGGTTTATCTGTATTTGGAAAATCTAATGAGATTACATTAAAAAATCACATACTACACAAAGATAAATAGTAGTAATTCCTTCTGGGACTTTTTTGTCCCCTTACCCAGCCAATTTTAGATCTCGTACCCCCTTTATTAGCAACTTTTATTAATTTCTCATGTGAATATCAGAAGTTTTCTATGGACATAGGAAAAGGTACATATGTATGCTTCAAAGGTTATTGTAGCATGAATTTAAAGAATCCAGCAACCGGAAAAAGTTATTAAGTGGTCCTGAGCACTCCATTTCCAATGAGAGAGTGTGGAGATTTCCTCACACCACCAAGCAATGCTCATACAGCTGGGTATCTTGTAATTCAATTCAATTCTGGCACCATCTCCATGCAGATAGCATCGGATCTCACAGGTTAAGGGTTCAGTCCCACAGACATGCTGAAGGAGGTTATGGTGACCCACTCCAGTATTCTTGCCTGGAGAATTCCATGGCTACAGTTCATGGGGTGGCAAAGAGTCAGACATGACTGAAGTGGCTTAGCACACATGTACCCACAGAAATGCACATACACACACACACTTCAGATGCCAGTCACCAAGTACAAGTTATGTATTGTGCTTCTGACCCATGCACTGTAGATCAGAAGTTCTCCAAACCCGCTTCTTAGCTTTAATTAATTTGCTCAAGTGCCTCAGAGAGTTCACAGAAACATTTTACTATTAATAACTAGATTAACTGGTTTATTATAAAATGATAAAACTCAGCAACGGCAGATAGAAGAAATGTATAGGATGCAGTATGGGGAGAAAGTATGGAGCCAACTCTCCATGAATCTCCATGTGCTCACCAACTGGGAGGCTCCCTGAACCCTGTCCTACAGGGATTTATGGAGGCTTTGGTACACAGTTCAGTAGCTCAGTTGTGTCCTACTCTTTGTGACCCCATGGACTTCAGCACACCATGTTTCCCTGTCCATCACCAACTCCCAGAGCTTGCTCAAACTCATGTCCATTGAGTTGGTGAATCACTGACTTGATTGGTACACAAACAAGATTGAGTAAATCCCTGGCCACTGGTAATTGAAATCTATCTTCTGCTGCTCTTCCCTATCTTGAAGTCAAGGGAGTGGACTCTCTAAATATAAGGTTGGCTCTACTGGCTACCAGCTCCCATTCAGAGGCACTTTCCAAAGGCCACTGGATGAACATAACAAAAGCCTCTAGTATGATCTCATCACTTAGGAAATCCCAAGGATTTTAGGAGCTGTAGGGCAGAAACAGGGACAGGGATCAAGAATATTTCTTATTATAAATCATAAATCACAGTTATCTAGGTAAATGTTTGTACATCCCAAATAGGCAGTGATCACTAAGGAAAAGAAGTTAATTGTGTCTTTTCTATTACTTTTTTAGAATCAGATTTAAGAAGAGATTTTTAATGGCGAATGAAAATGTCTCCTACTTTTGTTGTTGTTTAGTTGCTATGTTGTGTCTGACTCTCACAATTCCATGGACTGTAGCCCTCCGAGCTTCTCTGTCCATGGGATTTCCCAGGCAAGAATATTTGAGTGCATTGTCACTTCCTTCTCTAGGGGATCTTTCCCACCCAGGGATCAAACCCTTGTCTCCTGCATTCGCACCTGAATTCTTTACCACTGAGCCACTAGGAAAGCCTGTTTCCTAGTTTAGCTCTTGGCCTATTTCTACTTCTCATTTATTTTTTCAGTTTAGTTTTGAAAATTCTCTTTAAGTTTTTTTGAGGTTAGAACTGAACCTTCCAAGGTTAAAAATTATTGCCTTTCTTAAAAGATTCTTTTAGACTTAGTGAAATGAATATGGTGAAAGAGAACATGTGACATCATGCATAAGACCTTTTTGAATTGATTTGCATTATATCAGCTGTACAGCAACAGTAATCAATAAAGAAAAACAAAACTGATAATTAAGGAAATTTTTTAAATTGATGACATTAGATTATTAAGATCTCAGTTTTAAACCAGATTTTTTCCTTTAAATAGCAATCCAAATAACTCTAGTTTTATGAATGAGTGAAGTTGCTCAGTCCTGTCGGACTCTTTGCGACACCATGGACTGTAGCCTACCAGGCTCCTCCATCCATGAGATTTTACAGGCAAGAATACTGGAGTGGGTTGCCATTTCCTACTCCAGGAGATCTTCCCAACCTAGGGACTGAACTTGGGTCTCCCACATTGTAGGCAGACACTTTACTGTCTGAGCCACCAGGGAAGTCCATAGCCTTCTGATTGTTTAGTGCCTTCATTTAAAGGTCTAAAATATCTTGAATATCACCAAGGTTTCTGTGGGACATTAGTAAATGTGATGTGAACAAAAATTGAAAAAAGGGGAGGAGGGAAAGAAAAGAAAAAGAATTTTGGAGTAGAATAAATTTGAGAAATGCTGGGTTCTGTAAATTTAAGCATGTTTCATGATTGGAGGACTTTTGAGATGTGGAATGAGCCATAATATGAACTGTAAATTTCCTTGTTAAGTGAAGTGTTTTTTAACTTTATTTGGCTCTACAGCTCTTTGTCACTGGAACATTTTAAATACTCTTGTTTCTAGCAACTTTGGTAAATGCTGTGCTAGTCTCAGTTAAGCCGTTGAAATCTCAGCGCTTGGAAACAGGCCCACAAGCAAGCTTATCCAATTTCCTGTATGGAAATCTACACTGTATCCATGCTATAGGCTCACTCTGCTGTACATGAGTATTTTGATAAGAAAATGCTCACTACCCATAAATCAGCTGATTTTATAGTCGGACTGCTAGTCTGTTAAGAATTTTTAACTTTTTAAGTGTCTTTTACCATTAGAAAATATTTTAAAATTTTGTCTACTGGACCTAGATCTGATAATTGGATTAAGAATAAATCCTACATAACTAAAAGAATCCTTATTTTTCAAGGATGATTGGTACATGAAAAAAAAAAAAAAAAAAAAATAATTAA
>NW_011495051.1:11733315-11742546 GCF_000754665.1 Bison bison bison | reverse complement strand
TACCATTAAAAAATATTTTAAAATTTTGTCTACTGGACCTAGATCTGATAATTGGATTAAGAATAAATCCTACATAAGTAAAAGAATCCTTATTTTTCAAGGATGATTGGTACATTAAAAAAAAAAAAAAAGCCAGATAATTGAAATCATCTGTAAATTGTGACCACAGAATTATTGACAAATACATTTTAAAATAATTTTAATTTGAAACTTATGTGAATATGTTTTTATATAGATAAATCCAGTACATTTTCTCTTTATAGCCAATAAAATTTAAGTTAAATTGTAATTGATAGAATTTTTTTTTATATTTTTTAGAGTGATTACTTCAACAAAATTGAGTTGTGGAACACCACCTTGCTCTTCACTGCATACTTAATGTTAGCAGCACAGTCAGACAGGCTAATTTGGTAAAATTCATCAATTTTTCCAAGGTCATTTCTCAAGTACTTAATACTCATTTTTTGTTTACTTTTATTGTATCTCTTTCTTTTTTAAATTGTTAACTATACATCCTCATTTATCAGTGGGTTTGTCTGTTTATTACAACAGAGCTCTGGTATTATTTACAATGGCTTTGTAATATTACATCTTTGAAATTTAGCATTTCACTTTACAGTTGATTTGAATTTTATTTTCATTATATGGTGTTAATGTTTATGTTGTGAATCCTTCAGTGGCTAATTTGCTGAAACAAAATGAACAGGTTGCTAACTTAGAAGGGCTGGAATCTATGGATATCTTGAAATTAGGATGTAGATAATGAATAGTTGGATGACAAAAAGCCCTGTTATATGAAAACATAGGGACACTAATTATCTCCAGTCTTATCCTTTCTAGTCTTATCTTTTCTTCAAATATTAGTTCTGGAGTCCTTAGTTCTCCTTTCAATATTAAATTGTTGACTATTTTTAGCCTTCCCACCCTTCTCCCCACTTCTAGGTTCGGGTTTGAGGAACCTTTTGGTTTCATCCTTTATTTGTTGAGTGGTGGTCTAGTCAAGCCAGAAGATCGTGCCACTAACGGTTTAGGGTTGTAGTAATTTTGGTGGCAAGGACAAGTTGTCTTTGGCCAGTCACAGTCTTCCACCCAGCCTGCAATAGAAACATTACACATCCAGACTGAATGATTGAGTTCCGAGTATAACTACCAATTAACTTCTCAACCCTGGCTTCCCCAGGCATGCCATCTTTCCAAATCATCCTGCCAAATAAAATCTCAATCCCCTAGCTTGGCATGGAACATACTTATATACTAATCCCTCCAAATCTACTTCTGGTAGTTCTCCCCCACTTCTTTCTTTCATACAGCAAATATCCACTTACCCAATTGCAGTCAGTTATCTGGAGTACAAGTTCTTTTACTTCTCTTTTATTCTGATGTATCCTGGTTTGGTCTGCCTAGGAAGTCCCTTCAAATTCTTCACAATCCTAAATTCTAGGTGGTCTTCACTTTTCTACCTTTACTACTGGACTTTAAGAAAATGTTTGCTTTCCAAGATAAGTCAATCAATCAATAACTGTTAATAAGTTCATAGGTTGCTTCAACAAAATTCTCAATACAAAATAGTTGTCAATCTTTAATAATAGCAACTTATACTGATTCCAAAGAAGTATATTTTAATTCACAGATTTGACATACTGTTATCTAAAATGATAATATAGTGTTCTTCATTGTGCTAGTTACTTTCATGTTTTAATGTCCCTGTGACAGTAAAACCTCTCTGAAGCCTTAAAGTATATGTTATACATTTTTTTCAGTCTTTTAGTGTTTTACACTTAGTGAGTGTTCAATAAATATGACTTTAACATTGTACAGAATGAATAAAATTTTTCCTAGTCCTACCTAATCCTATGAGTGTGGGCCCCCTCTTTCTTTTCATTACTTGTTTATGGCAGCTGGGTAGTTGTGTTTGATAGAAATTCAAGGAAAAAAAATTCTGTATGTTTCAAGACGGAAGCCAGTAAGCACAGTCATATGAGGTCCATAGTCAGCAGCATGAATACTTCCTTAAACATATACAATGGATTTGCACTTTTCTGATTTTGTGATGAATTGTATGTAAAATAGCCATTAATATTTTAAATACCTTTAAGAATACAATTTTTTTTATTTTTCTGAACATAACAATTATTTTACAGTTAAGAGGAGTCAAAATATTACAGTTGATTTTTTCTTGTTGTTCTATTTGTTTGTTTAATCCCATATTGTATCTTGGAGATATTTGGGCAACTTATATTCTATAGTACTATATAGTATAATGCACAATATTTTTAAAATCTCATGTGTAAATATTGAATTTTACTGTCGACTAGATGGCAGATATGCAAAAAACGTGATTCATTAAAATATTTCTAATGTCCTGATTTTAAAATAGGAAGCACTTTCTCAGTGTTCATCTCCTCATACAGTCATAAAATTTCCAACCTTAACAAAAGTCACTGGGTTCTGTGCATGCCAATGAACTTGAATGTTAAATTTACAAGTTCATGCTAATGTGGTCTATGCTAAATTTGGGAAATTTCAAATATCCATTGATATTTCACTATTCTTCATGGTGGTGTAAATGTTTGGGTGAACTTGGCATAAAGCCATCCAAATTTATGGAAATTAATGTAGAAATAGGACGATAGAGTTAAATATCATAATTAATGGGCTTGATCATCCCATTTTCTTTGCCCAAATGTATTAAAAGTAGACTGTTTTTACCTAAGACTTGGTCCTACGTGTAGTTCATCCAGAAGCAAAATTATTCCTAACTAATCCTGTTTTTCAACCTAACCCATCAGCTTCAGCCTGCCTGTACATAATGACAAAGTCAGACCTTGATGGTTTTTCTCTCTTCCAGCTGGGGTGTAGTCAGGAAACAGGAATCTTGTGTGAGAAGAGTTTCTCTTATAGACACAGAAAAAAACATTTAACATGGCACGGTTGTTTATGTTATGATGAACCAAATTCATTGATCCAGTCATTTATTTATTATTACAAAGTCCTATATTCATTCATTCAGTTCACTTCCTGCATACTTACCATGCACCAAATACTGAAACTATAGTGATGAGCAAAACAGGCATAGGCCATGGAGTCATGGATTTTATCATTTATCAGTGTTGATTTTATTTTTTTTCACAACTACAATTTTATTTTATTTTTAAACTGTACAAAATTGTATTAGTTTTGCCAAATATCAAAATGAATCCGCCACAGTTATACATGTGTCCCCCATCCTGAACCCTCCTCCCTCCTCCCTCCCCATACCATCCCTCTGGGTCGTCCCAGTGCACTAGCCCCAAGCATCCAGTATCGTGCATCGAACCTGGACTGGCAACTCATTTCATACATGATATTATACATGTTTCAATGCCATTCTCCCAAATCTTCCCACCCTCTCCCTCTCCCACAGAGTCCATAAGACTGTTCTATACATCAGTGTCTCTTTTGCTGTCTTGTATACAGGGTTATTGTTACCATCTTTCTAGATTCCATATATATGCGTTAGTATACTGTATTGGTGTTTTTCTTTCTGGCTTACTTCACTCTGTATAGTAGGCTCCAGTTTCATCCACATCATTAGAACTGACTCAAATGTATTCTTTTTAATGGCTGAGTAATACTCCATTGTGTATATGTACCATAGCTTTCTTATCCATTCATCTGCTGATGGACATCTAGGTTGCTTCCATGTCCTGCCTATTATAAACAGTGCTGCGATGAACATTGGGGTACACGTGTCTCTTTCCCTTCTGGTTTCCTCAGTGTTAGACATTTCTCCAAAGAAGACATACAGATGGCTAACAAACACACGAAAAAATGCTCAACATCACTCATTACCAGAGAAATGCAAATCAAAACCACTATGAGGTACCATTTCACACCAGTCAGAATGGCTGCAATCCAAAAGTCTACAAGTAATAAATGCTGAAGAGGGTGTGGAGAAAAGGGAACCTTCTTACACTGTTGGTGGGAATACAAAGTAGTACAGCCACTATGGAGAACAGTGTGGAGAATCCTTAAAAAACTGGATTTTATCATTTAGAAAGCACAGCTAGGACTAGAGTTACCTTTAGAGAGAATAGATTTAAATATATAGTTAGAATAATCACACAAATGTGTGAAATGAATAATGAACATATGATGCTGTTAAAGCAAAGGAGAACTAGTATTTTGGGGAGCTCAAAGAGAGACTTTTGTGTCCATACAATTCAAACTGAGATAGAAGGGTTGCATTACTAAATGATGGTGGTGATGGGGAAAGTACAGGAAGATGAAACTTTATTAATTCACATATTCATTCATTTATAACCTACTACCCACTCCAGTGTTCTTGCCTGGAGAATCCCAGGGGCAGGGGAGCCTGGTGGGCTGCTGTCTCTGGGGTCGCACAGAGTTGGACACGACTGAAGTGACTTAGCAGCATGCCAAGAATACACAGAAGAACTGTACAAAAAAGATCTTCACGACCCAGGTAATGATGATGGTGTGATCACTCACCTAGAGCCAGACATCCTGGAATGTGAAATCAAGTGGGCCTTAGGAAGCATCACTACAAAGCTAGTGGAGGTGATGGAATTCCAGTGGAGCTATTTCAAATCCTGAAAGATGATGCTTGAAAGTGCTGCACTCAATATGCCAGCAAATTTGGAAAACTCAGCAGTGGCCACAGGACTGGAAAAGGTCAGTTTTCATTCCAATCCCAAAGAAAGGCAATGCCAAAGAATGCTTAAACTACTGCACAATTGCACTCATCTCACATGCTAGTAAAGTAATGCTCAAAATTCTCCAAGCCAGGCTTCAGCAATATGTGAAATGTGAACTTCCTGATGTTCAAGCTGGTTTTAGAAAAGGCAGAGGAACCAGAGATCAAATTGCCAACATCTGCTGGATCATAGAAAAAGCAAGAGAGTTCCAGAAAAACATCTATTTCTGCTTTATTGACTATGCCAAAGCCTTTGACTGTGTGGATCACAATAAACTGTGGAGAATTCTGAAAGAGATGGGAATACCAGATCACCTGATCTGCCTCTTGAAAAATTTGTATGCAGGTCAGGAAGCAACAGTTAGAACTGGACATGGAACAACAGACTGTTCCCAAATAGGGAAAGGAGTACGTCAAGGCTGTATATTGTCACCCTGGTTATTTAACTTATATGCAGAGTACATCATGAGAAACGCTGGACTGGAAGAAACACAAGCTGGAATCAAGATTGCCGAGAGAAATATCAATAACCTCAGATATGCAGATGATACCACCCTTATGGCAGAAAGTGAAGAGGAACTCAAAAGCCTCTTGATGAAAGTGAAAGTGGAGAGTGAAAAAGTTGGCTTAAAGCTCAACATTCAGAAAACTAAGATCATGGCATCAGGTCCTGTCACTTCATGGGAAATAAATGGGCAAACAGTGGAAACAGTGTCAGACTTTATTTTTGGTGCCTCCAAAATCACTGCAGATGGTGATTGTAGCCATGAAATTAAGACACTCCTTGGAAGGAAAGTTATGGCCAAACTACATAGCATAATAAAAAGCAGACATTGCTTTGTCAACAAAGGTCCATCTAGTCAAGGCTATAGTTTTTCCAGTGGTCATGTATGGACGTGAGAGTTGGACTGTGAAGAAAGCTGAGCCCTGAAGAATTGATGCTTTTGAACTGTGGTGTTGGAGAAGAGTCTTGAGAGTCCCTTGGACTGCAAGGAGATCCAACCAGTCCATTCTAAAGGAGATCAGTCCTGGGTGTTCATTGGAAGGACTGATGCTAAAGCTGAAACTCCAATACTTTGGCCATCTCATGCGAAGAGTTGACTCACTGGAAAAGACCCTGATGCTCGGAGGGATTGAGGACAGGAGGAGAAGGAAATGACAGAGGATGAGATGGCTGGATAGCATCACCGACTTGATGAACAAGAGTTTTGGTGAATTCTGGGAGTTGGTGATGGACAAGGAGGCCTGGCGTGCTGCGATTCATGGGGTCGCAAAGAGTCGGACACGACTGAGCAACTGAACTGAACTGATGTGTCTATATTATTTTCAGCCTTGAAATGTAAGGGAAAAAAAAAAAAGAATGATTAAAAAAAAAAAGTGGTAGCTGGGTGTAGAAAGGGAATGTTGCAAGATAGGGCTGATTTTAGGTAACCAGTGTAAGGAGCTCTTAGGGTTTGCCCGAGTTTAGACCTAGTTGTCTCCTCTAGTTGTCTCCTTTTGACTGAGGAGTTTCATGTATTCCTAGTGACTCTATCCAGAAGGATCACAGCTATGCTAATCCCTAGCTGTATTACTTCAGGCAGGTTACTTACCGGCTTAATGTCTCAGTTTTCTCAGCTATCAAATGATAAGGTTGATTGTACCCACCTTCTAGGCTCTGGTAAAGATTTGGTAAGATTTTTATGTTCATTACATGGTCTCTATATAAATATTAGATATTGTATATAATTACATGGCATTTTTACCCATAGTTTGCTAAATTAGAAAAACTGACAAAAATAAAAATAATTCAATAATATTGAATATTGATAGCAGATTTATTCAAAGGAAGATGCAAGTTACACATAAAACTTTCCATACAAGTTCAAATTTCAGGTAGAGAAACAACAAAGAAAATCTTGAAAGAGGGGAAAAATGATGATATGAACTGCTTAAAATATATGCATTATAAAATGACACTTAGGCAAACTGAAAATCAATGAAGTTGTGTTAATTGCTTTTTTTTTTTTTTTTTGGAAAGGGAAGATGGATGGTTGCAATAAACTTAAATGAAAGATTTTTAAAAATGGTTCCCTGGGAACAGAGAGGCACAAACAAATGCTCATAATTTTGTGGCTTGGGCTGAAGCATTTCTCAAATGTCCTTGAAAGTTCCCAAAGACAATCTTTCCTCAGGAAAGTATTTCTCCTGTGAGTAAATAATGTTCTTGCCTAGAAATGAAATGCAGTAATATATTACATTGCCACTGAACTGATAGGAAGACCGGCAGAAGAAGTTAAAGAAAAAAATGTCAGGTCACAGTCTAGAGTTTGAGGCTCCATATCTGAACTTTGACACCTTCTAAAGGGATTCCTTTCACACAAAATCAAAAGAGTCCAGAATAGAATTTTGACTACTTTACTTAATTATTAGAAGGGTTTACTTGGAATTATTGTGTCATATATATTCTGCCTTAAATTTTCTATGATTGAGTTGCACAGTCGATAAGCTAAGGTTTCTCTTCACCATAGAAAGGCTTCTTTTAAGGAGTCCAGTAGTAATAACATTTGCTTGCTTTTGAAGAAAGCGTCATACTTTCCAAAGTGCTTTATAAATGCATTTCTGTGAGGCACGTGGAACACCTCATATCAGTGGTACTTTGCAGAAGAGAAAACGGAGGCTGTAAAGCAAAGCTGCTTGCTCAAGGTCATTCAGTGAGTTAGGCAAATTTTCATCACAGGAATACTCGCAGTTCAGCAGGGAATCCAGCAGAGAAAGCTTAAGCCTTTAGTCTGTCTTTACACCAGCATTTTTGCATAAATGAAAAATTTTACCCCAAATGAAGTGCATTAGGTACCTAGTACCTCCTTCATGTTTCTTAGAGTCTAGTGAGAGGTTCAGTCTTAGCATATTGTATCCTGATGGAGATAACTTAGATCATCCCGAGACTGGTCTCATGCACTTTTAGAATTGAATTCCAGCTTCATCCCTTACATGAAGGACATTTCTTAACCTTTCAGAGACTGTTTCTCCATCCATTAAATGGCAGTTTTAATGCTGTCTTATATGTTTGTTAACTTATTCACTTAACAAAGCACCTGTTAGATGCCAAGTACTCTGCTAAGAATGGTGAAGCTTCTAGAAAGGGCATAGCAGAGGTCAACAGAGGTTGAAGATGAAAGGCTCACATGACAAGGAAAATTGGGAAAAAAAATATTCTTATCCAGCTTAGAGAGATAGACCTGGAGACATTTGGGGTGACAAAATTTGTGACTTGGGATGTACCCCAATTCCTTCCTCAGTTTCCACATCTTAGAATTGGGAATGATGATTAAACATGTCTCACAGTATTCATTCCATAGAGATTAAATAAGCATGGAAAGTGGCACAGGGAAAATTTGGTAAATTATTATATACGAAAGTGTGTATAAATAAAATCAGCTGCCAGGACCCCTCTCTATACCAGCTGATCACAGCACTCTTTAATCTTCAGGCTGAATCTGGATGTGGATGTGTAACTTTATTCAACCAGCATGTGAGGCACCCCTTAACCTTTTGATTGGTTAGAATTTTTGGCCCCTCTGTTCTAATATAATTTTAATTTTGTTTGGAAGGCATGTGAGTTAAAATAAAGGAGAATTTTAAAGAAATACAATTCAGATTTTAAGTTCAGAATTATGGGAAAACATTCTTTCCATATTTTTTGTTTTACCTTTGGGTGCACTGACCAGTGACTTCTGCACCCAGGCAAGAGGGATTCTGAAGAAAACACATTAACATTTTGATTTCAGATATGAGATAGTGAGAGCCTCTGCCTGCTTGATTTAGATTCAGCTCACCTTCAGTTTTAGAGGGGCACTACGAATTGAGGCACTTTTTATACAATTTCAAGTTATTTAATTCCTGAACTATATTCAGCCAGGATAGAGAATTGGGATTTGCCTAAAATATCCATCCTTCCTTTCCTTGTACCTTATCTTGTTCAGAGAGGACTTTTGACTATTCCGCCTTTAATTTCTCAGCCAGTTAAGTTGCTAAAATCTAATCTCCCTAAGGTGAAGCTTAGTTTCTGCTGATTTAATCTACTCAAATGAGAGTGTGAATTTCTGAATTTTTTTAGCAAATATTTACTATGCCTTAAAATTATTTTTTAAATACATGGTCTTATTTGCTGATGTTACTGGGAAATAATTAATTAGGTTTTAGTTTCACAATAAAACTGGACAGAAGATACAGAGATTGCCCACACACTCCTCTGGTGGGAATGTAAACTGATGTAGTCACTGTAGGAAACAATATGGAAGTTTCTCGATAAACCAAAAATAGAACTACCATATGACACAGCAATTTCACTCCTAGTTATATATCCAAAAAAAAAAAAAACAAGAACACTAATTTGAAAGGACATGTGCATTCCAGTGTTAATGGCAATAATATCTACAATTGCCAAGACATGGAAACGACCTGAATGCCCATCAACAGATGTGTGTGTGTGTGTGTTTGCTGTGTGCTTAGTCACTCAGTCATGTCCAACTCTTTGTGACTCCATAGACTGT
>NW_011495051.1:11726479-11733198 GCF_000754665.1 Bison bison bison | reverse complement strand
CCAGGGATCGAACCCAGGGCTTCTGCATTGCAGGCAGGTTCTTTACCATCTGAGCCAGCAGGGAAGCCATATATTATATGTATATAATATGTGTATATCAAGTTCATAATATATATAACATGGTTAACATATATAATATATATATAACATATATGAATACACACACATATATAATAGAATGTTAGTCACAAAAATGAATGAAATTAATTTTGTCATTTGTAACAACATAGATGGACCTGGAGGGCATTTTGCTAAGTGAAGTCAGACGGAGAAAGATAATACTGTGTAATACCACTTATATGTGGAATGTAAAAATAAAACTAGTGAACACAACATAAAAGAAGCAGACTCACAGATACAGAGAAGGAACTAGTGATTACCAGTGGGGTTGGGGGAGAGGGGCAATGTAGGAGTCAGAGTGGAGGAGTTGGGGTACACACTATGGCTGTAAGAGAGGCTCAAGGATGTATTCTGTAACAGGGAATATAACCAATATTTTGTAATAACTGTAAATGGAAAGCAGCCTTTAAAAATTGCATTAAAAGATTTTCTTATTTTTTTAAAAAGATACTTCTTACCTGATAGAAGCTTTAGAAAAGTCTATGGAGGCAGATCATTTTAAAATTGCAGCATATAACTTCTGGATACTGGCTGACATTCTCAGAGGAACCACCATGAAAATTACTTTCAAAAGCATTCATCACCTTAGCTTGAAGGATTCTATTCCTTCAGCGTGTATTAGTCCATGCTGCATCCTTACTTTGACTTATCTGTGTGGTTCAGTTCTAGCCCCTAGGAACAAAGGCTGCCGAGAGGCAACT
This sequence comes from Bison bison bison, assembly GCF_000754665.1. Taxonomy (NCBI): domain Eukaryota; kingdom Metazoa; phylum Chordata; class Mammalia; order Artiodactyla; family Bovidae; genus Bison; species Bison bison. The sequence continues at coordinate 11,732,377 of NW_011495051.1, read as the reverse complement.
TGTTTAGCTTGGGAGCCTGCCCGATGTGAAAAGTTTGCAGGCAAAATCAGAAAGAACAGCTGCAGGAGGAGAGATGTGGTAGATGACAGCTAATGATTCAGAAAACAATTTGCATGAGAGCTTTCTGCTTCACAAGAGGCGGCATGTGCTGGGTGATGGTTTACTACCCACTGCCACGCTGGTTTCTATACCCCGAGTCCTCCTATCAATACTTGTGTCCTGAGGGAATGCCCAGCCACCAGCTTCTACTTATCTGAGTTAGCATGACCTGCCATCCAGAAATTCAAAGAGCTTTCCTTTATTAACCCACATGGATCTACTTTATCCTGAGGCTCAGGATGATAGTCCCATACAAACTGATTTAATAACAAATGTTTAAATGCAAATCCAAGGTTATCTAGATAATATCCTTTGACGTCTTATTGGACATGAGACACTGCACTGTGCACTTTGTATGCTGTATCTTATTTCATAACAGACCTCTGAAATGGATGTTTAAGGTTCCTGCCAAGAGCTCCATGCACAAGAAAAAAACAGTCAGAAAAGATTGAAGTATTATTTATTATTAATGAGCTAACCTCTGAACCTCATTTTGGAATTCTAAATGAGGGTTTCCTTCTCTCTTTTTCTTACCCCCACGTCATGGATGAGTAGGTCTTGGGACAAGCCTAAGCTAATATGCCTTATTGTCTGAATCACAGGCTGAGCTTCTGGGACAGAACCGTGTGACAGGTCTGTCACTTTCAAATGTGACAATTCTCATTGCTCCATAGATGTTCTGGTTATTGATCAATAATGTTAGCAATTCCTGTTCTAAGAATAGGATGGAGGGGGAAGTCACTGAATCTCCTGTTCCCTCCCAAACATGTGAAGACCAAAGCATAGTGGAAGGAGAAGCAAATCTGTTTATAATATGTTTTATTCTCCATTTTTCAGAGGTGCCCATGGTAGATTCGAAAGGCTGAGTAAGTTGTCCATGTCATGTAGCTCATGCTTTTAACCCCTTTATCATACCACTTATCCTTCTCACCTACCCATTTGCCTTTTACGCCAATGTCCTGACAAATGGATCAGTGTACAGGATAGAAATAAACAACAGCAAATAAGCTGTAAATCCATTTCTGTTTCCATTAGCTAGGATAGTCACTTGCTTCTTTTAAGTGAGGTCCTCCACATTTTTAGGGTACTGAGTGACTAAGGTTGTGCTCCCATTGGTTAGGCAAGATTTCTCCAGCCATAATATTCCAAAGAGTAATCATATATGTAAGCCCTATGTATGTTTCTAGAGTTTAGATTCTAAATCAAATAGGTTTCTGTTTTTCAGTAAAAAATGAACACAGGATTTCACTTATAAGTTTATCAACTATTTTTTCTCTTTCTAGCAACAAACAGAGGCGGTAGTTGAGTTGGTGGATATGGTAGAGACAGCTGTATCCTTCAGAAAATCACAAATTTTAGGAATCATGGAGCTTCCTAGGTGGCTCAGGAGTAAAGAATCCACCTGCCAATGCAGGAGGCACAAGAGACACTCATTCAATCCCTGGGTTGGGAAGATACCCTGGAGAAGGAAATGGCACCCCACTCCAGTATTCTTGTCTGGGAAACCCCATGGACAGAGGAGCTTGGTAGGCTACAGTCCATGGGGTCTCAAAAACTCAGATACAACTCTGCACACATACGCACATAGCACACAGCAAGTGTGTAGCTCAGAACTTTAAAATGAGACCACAGGAAGATTAACATGCTTGAAAGTATATTACAAATCAATATTGAAATAGAGCTTAACATACAATTCATCTGGAAAGAAGCTCAGAACATGGCTTTAATATTTAATATTCTGGTCTCAAAACAATGGAAGTGCTATTGAAATATGGCATTTTGATTGCCATTGGAATGGTCAGGTTTCAAACAGTAGTTCATTAGTTGAGCTCAGATGGGTAGACTGTTGAATAATAAAGTGAAGATGAGAAGGGAGATTTGTATTCTAATCTTGTCTTGGCCAATGACATATGGACTTTAAACCCATCACACAACCATTTACCACCTTGGTTTTCTCACCTGTAAAATGAAGAAATGATTGTAATGATTTCTTTGATTATAGTTCTATAATTCTAGAATTATAGATTTAATACAGTTCAAGGATTTATTCCTAAACTCTAACAAGTAGAAAAATGTTCTTTTATTTCTAAAATGGCTTTGATATTGCATTAACAGAGCAAACGAAATCATTTGAGGATTGTTCAAAGAATCACCAACTTAAAATTCAACTCCACTGTTGGTTTTTATTGTCTGTTTAACTTTTACTAGATCTATAATAGTTTTATTTATTTTCCTTTGCACCTGGACTGGCAGCCTGAGTGGTTGGAGAAACACATCAACAGTTATTTTAGATATTTTGTTATCAGAGCCAACTCTGTGATCTTTGCTCTTCCTATGAATTATTTATTTAATTTGATGTGTTTTTCCCTGGATTCATAGAATTTCCTTTTGTCATGATGTTTCTTTCCATTTGTGGGACTGTAAACACAGCTGACTAAACCTCTCCAATGGCTGAATATATATAAGGTCTTTTGTGTGAAGGATGCTAGCTAACCTTCCTTTCACAGGCCCACTACATTTTGAGTCATTTACTTTTTTCCTGCTCATCCCCAATAGTATCACTGTGGAGTAAATAAAATAACAATAAATACCATTTATTTAAACTAGACCAGAAAACTTGATCTTTCCCTGCTTCTTAGGTTTGCTCGCTTTGTGGCAGTGTGCACACCTATTTTCCTCTGAATCTCAATTCACCTTCTACATGGGAATTATTATGCCTACCATTCAACATGATGAACATAAAATAAATTCTACCCATCTGCTACCATTTTGGACAAAAATAATTGGATTGAGTTTCATCAAATTTGGAGGCACATGTTTACAATGACTTGTTTGAAAATACTGACTACATAGGGTACAGTGGGATACTCTGAAGTCACTTTAAAGAGATACACCAATACCTCCTAGAACATCAACAACTAAAATAAAGTGAGAAGCATGTTTATTTCTCCTTAGGAGACACATGTTGTGATGTGAATGGTTCTTATATCAAAATATCCTTGGGAGCCTTTGATCATCTTAAATTTATGATCATCTTAAAATTACCAGTCTGTAATTTGTACCAATTAAATATGAATTTCTTGGAGTTGGACTGAGATACTGGTAAATTTTAAGGTTTGGAGAATGTGATGGTTAATTCATGTGTCAGCTTGACTGGATCATGGCATACACAGATATTTTGGTAAACATTATTTCTGTGTGGGTCTCTGAGGGTGTTCCCAGATGAGAGTAGCATTTCAAATGGTAGCTGGAGTAAAGCAGATTTCCCTCCACAGTGTAGGTGAGCCTCATCTAATCTATTGGGAGGCTGAAAAAAATAAAATGTCAGAAAAAAGGAGAACTGGCTCTCTCTGCCTGAGTGCTTGTTCATATCTCCTGCCATTTGACTGTGACTCACACATTGGCCCTCCAGTTCTCAAAACTATACCACCGGCTTTCCTAATTCTCCAGCATATATTTAATATACAAGTATATTTAATACTTAGCATATGTTTAATATCAATTACATATGTTACAGCAATTATATATATATATATATGTACATATCAATTCAGTTCAGTTCAGTTGCTCAGTAGTGTCTGACTCTTTGCGACACCATGAACTGCAGCACACCAGGCCTCCCCGTCCATCACCAACTCCCGGAGTTTACCCAAACTCATGTCCATTGAGTCGGTGATGCCATCCAATGATCTCATCCTCTTTCGTCCTCTTCTCCTCCCACCCTCAATCTTTCCCAGCATCACCCTCAATCTTTCCCAGCATCAGGTTCTTTTCAGATGAGTCAGCTCTTCGCATCAGGTGGCCAAAGTATTGGAGTTTCAGCTTCAACATCAGTCCTTCCAATGAACACCAGGACTGATCTCCTTTAGAATGGACTGGTTGGATCTCCTTGCAGTCCAAGGGACTCTCAAGACTCTTCTCCAACACCACAGTTCAAAAGCATCAATTCTTCAGCACTCAGCTTTCTTTTTAGTAAAACTCTCACATCCATACATGACCACTGGAAAAACCATAGCCTTGACTAGACGGACCTTTGTTGACAAAGTGATATCTCTGCTTTTTATATGCTGTCTAGATTGGTCATAACTTTCCTTCCAAGGAGTAAGCCTCTTTCAACTTCATGGCTGCAGCCACCATCTGTAGTGATTTTGGAGCCCAAAAAAATAAAGTCTGACACTATTTCCACTGTTTCCCCATCTATTTGCCATGAAGTGATGGGACCAGATGCCATGATCTTCATTTTCTGAATGTTGAGCTTTAAGCCAACTTTTTCACTCTCCTCTTTCACTTTCATCAAGAGGCTTTTGAGTTCCTCTTCACTTTCTGCCATAAGGGTGGTGTCATCTGCATATCTGAGGTTATTGATATTTCTCCCGGCAATCTTGATTCCAGCTTGTGCTTCTTCCACTCCAGCGTTTCTCATGATGTAATCTGCATAAAGTTAAATAACCAGGGTGACAATATACAGCCTTGAAGTACTCCATTTCTTATTTGGAACCTGTCTGTTGTTCCATGTCCAGTTCTAACTGTTGCTTCCTGACCTGCATATAGGTTTTTCAAGAGACAGGTCAGGTGGTCTGGCATTCCCATCTCTTTCAGAATTTTCCATAGTTTATTGTGATCCACGCAGTCAAAGGCTTTGGCATAGACAATAAAACAGAAATAGATGTTTTTCTAGAACACTTTTGCTTTTTCGATAATCCAGCAGATGTTGGCAATTTGATCTCTGGTTCCTTTGCCTTTTCTAAATCCAGCTTGAACATCTGGAAGTTCACAGTTCACATATTGCTGAAGCCTGGCTTGGAGAATTTTGAGCATTACTTTCCTAGCGTGTGAGATGAGTGGAACTGTGTTGTAGTTTGAGCATTCTTTGGCATTGCCTTTCTTTGGGGTTGAAATGAAAACTGACGTTTTCCAGTCCTGTGGCCACTGCTGAATTTTCCAAATTTGCTGGCATATTGAGTGCAGCACTTTCACAGCATCATCTTTTAGGATTTGAAATAGCTCAACTGGAATTCCATCACCTCCACTAGCTTTGTTCATAGTGATGCTTCCTAAGGGTCCCTTGAGTTAGGACTAAAAGGGAAATATGATCTCAATTTTAGAAGTTGATGTCAAGTCTTCTAACACTTCATCCAATGTAAAAAAGTACGCACCTGCAGAACTTTGAGGTAATTATTTTTTAATTTATTTTAAATTGGAGGATAATTGCTTTACAAATTGAATAAGCCATAAGTGTGTGTATATATATGTATATATATATATATATCCCCTCTTCCTTGAACCTCCCCTCCCAACCCACATCCCACCCCTTAGGTCATCACAGAGATAATTATTATCTTTTCTATGTTTGCATTTGCCCACTTATATATGCATATATATTTATATAAATATATGTATTTATATATACTTATATTTATGCCCATTTATTAATAATACTAAAATGCACAATTTACATAATTTTTACTTCTATTACATCTTCTCCTAATGTTATCATAACAGTTTCCCCCATGATCTAACATTCCTCATCTAGATAATTTAAAAGTTATTTAATATTTCAATGTATATCAGTTTAAATAATGTGCTATTGTTGGAAACAAATTATTTCCAAGTTTTTCCTTTTTTAATAAATAGTGTTCCAGTAAATGTCATGGTACCTAGTTTTCTGTGAAATCCTTAGAATTCATGGCTACATATGTACTCACTAGGTCAAATATCCAACTTGTACTCATGGAAAATGTTTTTAAAAATCTACATTCAGATCTGTGCTTGAAGTTTCCTGACCAAGGACTCTTTCTT
>NW_011495051.1:11715269-11726379 GCF_000754665.1 Bison bison bison | reverse complement strand
CTTTGTTTGGGGCAGATGGGTGTGTGTGTTCTCTGATCATTTTTCCAAAGGACTATCATCACCTCTCCAGATTCCCTCTGTGTTCACCTCCCCGCACCTCCCCTCCTCACCCCCTTCAACAGTGTTTTTTCAAGGCTGATGGGGGTTGAGGGGGCAGAGAAAGAGTGAAGAAAAGTTGCAAATGTCTCCTCACTTCCTAAGCCTCCCGCCCCCACCCATCCCTCTAAGCAGAAGATAATATAGTGAACAGAAGAGGCGGAGGAGAGCATGGGCAGGACGGATGCGGGCACGAGTGCAGCAGCCCTCCCATCTCCACCGTGGTGCCTCAGTCTGGGAGGTGAAAGGGCCCCTGTGGGGAGATGCTGTGACAACTTTCATTTCCCCCCGATGCCCTGAGGGAGCAGCGAGGTCGGAGGCCCTGAAAGACAAGACATGAATAATCCATTTCACAGAAGAAGAAACTAAGACCTTAATTTATCCAAATCCCAAAGCAAGTAAGAAGCAGCAGTGACTTGGAGCTGAGACCTTCTGACTCGTTCTCAGAGATCAAGCTCTGAGCCTTTGCAGTTGGAGCACAAACTCCAAGACCCTAGACTTCAAGAGAACTAACCTTTGGGAGTATAAAATAGTGAACATCCACACTAAAGAAAGCACTTGAACATAAGACCCGGCATCACCCAACCACCAGTAGCACCTTGTGCAGGAAAGAAAGAAAGAAAGTAAAGTTGCTCAGTCATGTAGCTCTTTGCCACCCCATGGACTGTAAGCTACCGCACTCGTCCATTCATGGGATTTTCCAGGCAAGAGTACTTGAGTGTGTTGCCATTTCCTTCCACAGAGGATCTTCCCAACCAAGGGATCAAACCCAGGTCTCCCGCATTATAGGCAGACACTTTACCATCTGAACCACCAGGGAAGTTGCCTCATCTAAACAACAGACAAAACAAAAATACAAACCAAATCATCAGCAGACAGGATCACCACCTCACTCAGCCTTGCCCATCAGAGGAAAAGCAAACAAACAAACAAAAAGCCCAGCACAAATCTCACCCTATGTGAACCAACCTTAGAAGGGCAGAAACCAAAGGGAAGTATGAACCAACCTTAGGAGGGCAGAAACCAAGAGGAAGAAAGAATTAAACCTTGAAGCCTGGGAAAAGGAGACCTCAAACACAATAAGTTAAAAAAAAATAATGAAAAGGCAGAGAAACACTGCACAAATGAAGGAACAAATTAGAAGCACAGAAATACAAATAAATGAAGAGAAAATAGGGAAACTACCTGAAAAAGTATAGTCAAGATGATCAAAAACCTTGAAAACAAAATGCAGAAATCAATTAACAAAGATCTAAAAGAATGAAAGAATAAACATACAGAGACAACAACACAATTACTGAAGTTAAAAATACTCTGGAAGTAATCAATAGCAGAATATCTGAAGCAGAAGAACGAATCAGTGAGCTGGAAGATAAAATGGTGAAAATAACTTCTGAAGAGCAGAATAAAGTAAAAAGAATGAAAAAAGCTGAGGATAGTCTCAGAAATCTCTGGGACAATATCAAACACAACAACATTCGAATTATAAGGGTCAAAAAAGAAGAGAAAAAGAAAGGGTATGAGACAATATTTGAAGAGATTATAGTTGAAAATTTCCCCAATATGGAGAAGGAAATAGTCAATCAAGTCCAAGAGGCACAAAGAGTCCCATACAGGATAAACCCAAGGAGAAATACACCAAGACACATATTAATCTAACAAAGACTAAACACAAAGAAAGAATATTAAAAGCAGCAAGGGAGAAGCAACAAGTAACATACAAGGGAAAGCCCATATGTTTAACAGGTGATCTTTCAGCAGAAACTCTGCAGGCCAGAAGGGAATGGCAGGATATATTTAAAGTACCAAAATGGAAAAATCTACAACCAAGATTACTGTACCTGGCAAGGACTACATTCAAAATTGATGGAGAAATAAAAAGCTTTTCTGACAAGCAAAAGTTAGGAGAATTCAGTACCACCAAACCAGCTTTACAACAAATGTTAAACGGACTTATATAGTCAAGAAATACAAGAGAAGGAAAAAGATCTACAAAATCAACTCCAAACAATTAAGAAAATGTCAATAGGAACATACATATCAGTAATTACTTTAAATGTGAATGGATCAAATGCTCCAATTAAAAGACACAGACTGGCTAAATGGATACAAAAACAAGACCCATTTATAAGCTGTCTACAAGAAACCTACTTCAGACCTAAAGGCACATATAGACTGAAAGTGAGAGGATGGAAAAATATATTCCATGAAAATGGGAAGCAAAAGAAAGCTGGAGTAGCAATCCTCATATTAGACAAAACAGACCTTAAAATAAAGATTACAAGTGATAAGGAAGGACACTACATAATGATCAAGGGCACAATCCAAGAGGAAGACATAACAATTGTAAAGATCTATGCACCCAACATAGGAGCACCTCAATACATAAGACAAACTCTAATATACATAAAAGGAGAAACTGACAGTAACACGATTATAGTAGGAGACTTTAACACCCCACTCACACCAATGGACAGATCATCAAAACAGAAAATTAGTAGGGAAACACAAGTCTTAAATGATACATTAGATGAGATGTGTCTCATTGATATCCTCAGGTCATTCCATCCAAATGCAGAAGAATACACCGTCTTCTCAAGTGCACATGGAACATTCTCCAGGATAGACCACATCTTGGGTCACTAATCAAACCTCAGTAAATTTAAGAAAATTGAAATTGTATCAAGCATCTTTTCCGACCACAATGCTATGAGACTAGATATCAGTTACAAGAAAAATACTGTAAGAAACACAAACACATGGAGATTAAATAATATGTTTCTAAATAACCAACAGGTTACTGAGGAAATCAAAAAGGAAATCAAAAAATTTCTAGAAACAAATGACAACGAAAACACAACAACTCAAAACCTATGTGATGCGGCAAAAGCAGTTCTAAGAGGGAAGTTTATAGCAATACAATCCTACCTCAAGAAACAAGAAAAACATCTAATAGACAACCTAACTTTACACCTAAAACACCTGGGAAATAAGAAGAAGAAGAACAAAAACAAAAAACAAAATTAGTAGAAGGAAAGAAACCATAAAATCCAAGAAGAAATAAAAAGAAATGAAAGAAACAAAAGTAAAGATTAATAAAACTAAAAGCTGGTTCTTTGAGAAGATAAACAAAATTGACAAGACTTTAGCCAGACTCATAAGAAAAAAAGAGAGAAGAATCACATCAACAAAATTAGAGGTTACAACAGACAATGCAGAAATACAAATATAGATGAGTGGATACAGGAGTTTTGGTACCTATACACAATGGAATATTACCCAGCCATAAAAAGGAATGACTTTGAGTCAGTTCTAATGATATGGATGAACCTAGAACCTATTATACAGAGTGAAGTAAGTCAGAAAGAGAAAGATAAATATCATATTCTAACACATATATATGATTTAGAAAAATGGTACTGAAGAATTTACTTACAGAGCAGCAATGGAGAAACAGACATAGAGAATAGAATTATGGACATGGAGTGAGGGGAGGAGAGGGTGAGATGTATGGAAAGAGTAACAGGGAAACTTCCATTACCATATGTAAAATAGATAGCCAACGGGAATTTGCTGTATGGCTAAGAAACTCAAACAGGGGCTCTGTATCAACCTAGAGGGGTGGGATGGGGAGGGAGATGGGAGGGAAGTTCAAAAGGAGGGGATGTATGTATACCTATGGCTGATTCATGTTGAGGTTTGACAGCAAACAACAAAATTCTGCAAAGCAATTATCCTTCAATAAAAAAAAATCTACATTCGGACCTTTACATTCATAACTATATCGATTGTTTCTATTTCATTTGTTTTGCTCTCTTGTTTTCACCTTGTTGATAGGTAGGCAGATAGAGAGATAGATGTTAATTTTAATACATCTTTCATTAATATCATTGCCTCACACCTCTGTCTCTTCTGAATATTTTTGCAGTTTTGATGTTAACTGGGTGTTTTGCCAAAATGTCAGTTCAATTTTCCTCTGATAGTTGCTCAATACTGCCCCCCTCCTCAGGGACTGAAAAATGAAATTCTAATGATTTGTTCACATATGTCAATATAGATAAGATTAAGGCCCACAGTTTTCTAATGAAAACTTACTATTTGGGGCTTGTTTCACAGAAATATTATAACATTATTTGCAGTCAAGTTGCATTGATATTCCATATATGCATCACAGCATATGAGTAAACAAAATCTGTGAAATGATTTAAATATGAAAATGATTATGTAAATGATAAATATTATTTATTATTAAATATAATTAGTAGTTGTCAAGCAGATCCTTTTCTGCCAGTCAAAGTGCCACATACCTTTCAGAATGAATGCTTGCAATTAAAAGTATTTAGATAGGGGAAAAATGAATTCTTCTCAACGTTTGCATCATAACCCAGATACTGCCAGGCAAACAACTTGATAGAATCAATGGAAGCTTAGTTAAACAGGTGATAATCTTCTCTTACCCTCCAATTTATCACTAACTGGCTTTTCCATAGATTGCAGTCATTGAAAGTTTGTAATTGTAGCCTTCTGCTATATTTACCATTAGAAAATTCCCTTTTAAATGGAGCAGGCTATGCTAATAAGTGGTGGGTTTATCACAAACTTGTTTATCATTCACAGTGATTAGGTTCCCCCTATTTGAACTGGTATATAAAATGCTAGTTATTGTATTTTTAAATCTTTTTTTTTTCTATCTGTTTTTCCTGTTAGTGTAACTGAAAGTGAGGTCCAGCTAGTCCTCACTCAAAAACCAATGAAAAGACAAGTTTTGTGGAATGGAAAGTTTGCTTTATTTTAGGTGCCAGCAGCCTGTGGGGAAGGTATCCGCCTGTACAACGGTCAACTCCCACCCACAACAGTTGAGGACAAGAGCTGCTATATGTTGAAGGAGGGCCTACCTCAGAAATAGCACAGTCAGTTCTGACAGCTGTCTTGAAGTTGGTCATCAGTGGTCTGACCAGCGTCATCTTGATCATTGTACAGTTAGGCTTCAGTCCAGGATCGGTTTGTTTCTGTTTCTTTGAGGCCAGACTTGATGGACGTGAGTTTGATTGAACTCCAGGAGTTGGTAATGGACAGGGAGGCCTGGCGTGCTCCGATTCATGGGGTCGCAAAGAGTCGGACACGACTGAGTGACTGAACTGAACTTGGAACTGTGGCAGCCTACCTCATGGCTACAGTCTTGGTCATCATGTAGTTAACTTCTCAACCTGGCGGGAGTTTCCAACAGCTCACAGAATATGGCTCAGAATATTACCTATAGCCACTGAGGAGGAACTAAAGGTCCTTGATTTTGCTTACTGCCTAAACTAGTATTATTTTGTCCAGTTTCTTTTTTTCCTTGCTTCTGCATTTTTCTCATTTTCTCACTTCTCTGATTAAACTTATTCTTTGGCTAACGTTTTTCCAGACGAAAGGCAAGCGGAGGACTTGGGGGGTGGGAAGGACTGTAGGGTCCTGCCCTGTTTCATTAGGAGCCTTGTTTAGGTGAGTAGTTAATGTCTGCCACATTTAGGCTCTGCTAGAAGAGGAGAGTGACGTAGGACACCCACGGCCGGCTTGGAAAGCCAAGAAACACTGAAGTGGGATGGCGCTGTCTGCAGCGCTCTCAGTCTGTTCTGTTCAGTGTGATATTGCTGTTACAGCACACGCTGAGCTGTCAATAAGAGAGTTAGAGCATTCTGTGAAGTAGAGGGAAGTGTGGGAAAAGGGGTCATTCCAGTTACATAAAGACGGTGCATCTGGTTGGCACAAGGGCCCATTTTATCTTTAATCAGGAACCGAGTTTCTGTTCTCCTTCCTTGTCCCCATTATTCATCTGTTTTAGTCTCCCTGCCTCCCTGACTGCCTACCCCCACTTCGCAGCTGCTCATCTCTGTAGTTACTCTGGAGTGACTACCAGAGATGGCACTGAGATGCAGGGCCTGATCTCTGTAAAAATGAATCCGTCTTTCATGAACAGCACAGAACAAAATGAGAATCAGGAAAGCAGTGACAGGGGACATAGCTAAAATTGAATAATTATACCTTGGTACCCTGTTTCTAAAGATGATACAGCCTACTTCCTGCCATATTATCACCCAGTAAGTTTTTTTTTTTTCCCCAGAGAAGAGATAATGCATTTATGTCAATCTATTCATGCTTGAGACTCACGGTGCATATTGTCTATAATTGTGAGATAAATCTTGGTGGGGATATAGATGGGGGTATTTGGCTTCAATAAATTGGCTGGGGCAGGAAATGGACCCTACATCTGGTCCTGTTTACAACAAGTGCATTTATATACGAAGAAAAATTAATCAACATATGTAGCCACAGGGAGGATGGGAAGTGTTGATCACACACATTGCTCAGGTGCTGTCAGAGAGATTCCCGGGCTGGTAGAGGCTCAATGAGCCCTAGGTCTTAGTAGCATCCATTGGGAGCAAGTCTGTCCCCTGCAGACAACCCACTCTCCCCTTCTGAAAGTCAGGTCCCTACAAATGTGGTGTCTGGGGTGATCCTCTCGTTCTCCCTAATCCACGTGGGGCTGTGGAATGAAATAAAACTAATGTGCAGGCAAACAAAGGGTAGAGAAAATGACATGAGCTCTGGAATGCTCTCTCTGGAGGAAGACAGAACTGCATTCAAATCCCAACCCTGTCATTTTTTGTTATGTAAATTGAACAAGTTCCTTAAATTCTCTGAACTGCAGTTGCCTCATCTGTGAGGTGGAAATCGGGTCAGTCCTTACCGGATTGTTGTATGTATTATGAATAACATATGTAAAAGGCCAAGCACAGAACTGACATAAAACAAAGTGGTGATTATTACTATAACTCAGAAATACTACTCTGCCCAATGTAGACAGTCCTAAATGGAAACAATATATAATAAAATCTTATTCAGAAGAACTTGTAAGTGGGCAAGGGTTCAGTGAATTGGCGGCTGTGTCCTGTGGCTATAGGTCTCAGTGTATCAATTCATATCCATGGAGAGTCTCAACATGTAGTGGAAGCAATGCATTTCCACTTAATGTCATCATATGAACTAAATCTTTGTATCTCTTTGGTTTCTAAGTGTTTGATTTTTCAACCTTAATAATGCATTAGAGTACTCCTGAGTTTAGCTCCTGCTAAATTATAAATGCTTTCATTTTATACCTGAGATGCATGGTTCTCTCAGTGCAGGTAGGAGGAAAGAAAGCAACGTGTTTTTGACTGACTGACTGACTTGCTGGAGTTCTGGTACATAGACTCAGTGGTGAAGTCAGTAAAGCTAATGAGTGTCCATTTCTAAGTGAACGAGAATTAGGTCAAGATACTCGTTGCCAATCACACATACTTTTCTGATGATCATTTATTGTTGTAGCGTAAAGATACCGCTTTCCCTTTGTTTTTGAGAACATGTTAGTTGTGTTGTCCCAAGTAAAAACTGTGATGTCGTGAAATAAATCACTTTTACGTATAAGAAATCACTTTCACACATTACAGTTTATTCTTGGGGCATCACAGCTAACATGTTCTCAGAAACAAAGGGAAAGCAGTGTCTTTACGCTCGGTCATTTCTCTCACACACAGGAGTAGCCTCAAATGCTTGCTCCCACCAGTTACTAGGATGCCCTATATTTTCCCACCATGGTTACCTTCATCATCACGTCATCACATTCATTGTAATCACCCCTATCAATTCAACACCTAGAATGAGCCAGTCTTCTTATCCACTTACAATCGTCACTGCTTTTATATACACACATACATGTATTAGCTCGGTTTGCTGGCTCTTGTTCCCCTCAAGCTGATATCAGACTGCTTATTCATTAGGGGAAAGTGGTATTAACCATTTAAATGAGGAAGGGCAAAAGAGTATCATACTGAGTGTCCATTTTGAAAGATTGGTAGTGGCTGCAAGAGCACTGAATTAAGAAAACATGTTAAGGCTCTGTCCACTCTGTCCAGGCTTTGTAGGAAAAGAATGCCATGACTGATTCACAGTGTCTGCCTTGAAGACAGAATAGAAATAGAATGAGTTACATGCGGGACTTAAGGGATGGTGATCCTTAGGCTCAGTTTCCTTGTTTTTTATAAGCTACTTAGAGACACAAATAATGTTTCAACTTCCCATCATGTTGCAGCAGTGTTCATTTCCAAATAATTTATTTATTTCTTCACTCATCCACTTACTCCTGCTGAGTCCTCCTTGACTTAGAAACTTCACACACTCTGTTCCCTTATGCTGAACCTCATATACTCTAAAAAGCTTCTGCAGGGAGGCCTTGTCCTGTTTATCCTAAGAAATTGCCCTAGATTAGTATATATTGCAGCATCATTCTCCTTTATGCTATAGAACTTGTATGAATTTGTAATTATTTGTTAGAATGTTTATTTGTGACTTTACTGTTTCCCTCACTGAACTCTAAATTTTGTGAGGTCAAGAACCACATCTCTCTTTCTGACAAGCCATCTTATACCCAGCTCACACATCTAGGAGAGTGTAGACATTTAATATATATTTGTTCAGATAGGGCTTCCCTGATAGCACAGTTAGTAAAGAATCCGCCTGCAATGCAGGAGACCCCGGTTTGATTCCTAAGTCAGGAATATCCACTGGAGGAGGGATAGGCTATCCACTCCAGTACTCTTGGGCTTCCCTTGTGGCTCAGCTGGTAAAGAATCTGCCCACAATGTGGGAGCAGGGTTCAATACTTGGGTTGGGAAGATCCCCTGGAGAAGGGAAAGACTACCCACTCCAGTCTTCTGGCCTGGAGAATTCCATGGACCATATAGTCCATGGGGTCGCAAAGAGTCAGACACGACTGAGCGACGTTGACTTTCACTTGGTTGAAACAGCAAATCTACTAAACTTTGGAGATTTAAACTTAATAAAACACGTATCCTGGCTTCACAGAACTCATATCCTAGTGAAGGGGAAAGTTGATTAAATAAATGATTATGATTCCATGTGAAAAGAAAAGAAATACAGATATAAGGAACTTTTACTGCCTGGATCAGGAGACAGCTGTTGGGGAAGCATTCCAGAAAAGATGTCAAGATTGAAAAGTAAGAAAATGTAAACACAGACTTTTAAGGAGAATCAAACACTGCAACTTGTGCTATTTGAATCGGATATTTTCCATCATTAAAGTTTTGGAGAAGGGCACGGCAACCCACTCCAGTATTCTTGCCTGGAGAATCCCATGGACCCTGACCATAGTTCATGGGGTCACAAAGAGTCGGACACGACTGAAGTGACTTAGCACTGGCACCATTAAAGTTTTGTTTTTTAATCAAGCAAGATATATTTTGTATTTGTAGTATAGCCCTAAAAATGTTTTAAAGGAAATATACTGGATATCTTACCTACAGAGGCACTCAACTGAGCTTTTCTCTCAAGGAGAGTCTTAGTGTTAACCCTTTGTATTGCTTTTTACTTGATATGTCCTCTAATTGTTCTGATTTAGTGGCCTTGATAAAGTTCTTGTCTTTTGCAAAAGGGTCATTGGGGATTATGAACAAGAGTCTTTCAGAATTTTAAGTAGAAAATTGCTCAAGCATCTCCTACAGTTAGAGTACATGTGGTTACAGTAGACTAATTCAGAGAAGTAAAATTGGGTTTGTCTTTTTAGGTTTAAAGATAGGACTTGGGGATAATAAAAGAAAAAGTATTATAGTACAGCAAGGGATTTTTCAAATAAAAGATGGTTTTAGGTAAAACACTAACTTTCTTACAGCATCAGTGATATTGTTAGGTATTATATTGATGGTAGAAGGAGGTAACATGTCCCTTTAAGGTTAAAGCTATTTACAAATAAGCTGGAGAATTTTTTGGCAGAAATATTTGGTTATTCTTTTATAAGGTAAGGGGGAAGAATGGGAGGGATAAATCAAGGAAGTATGGAGCAAAACACTTCCTTAAATCACATGTAAAATAAGGTAGAGTGTAATAAAATACAAGAAGGTAGACTGAAAGGCAATACTAAAATTAAAAAAAAAAAAAAGCTTTTGTAATTATAGTACTTGAGAGAGCTGTGGTGCTTTGTGTAGGACTTTAACATTTCCCCCAGATATGTTCATTTGCCTTGATTCAATCATGAACACAGAACAATTTCTTTGTTGGGTTGATAAAGCAGAACTATACTCAGGCGCTAGCTGGATCCAAACATGATTGCAATTCTGTACAAACGTGTGTGACACATACAGGCAGAATCAGTAATATGTAACCCTGTTCTGCTTTGGTTCATTGATCATTTACTAAACTTATTTCACCTGTACCTGCCACCCCTCCACACATAACAATGCACTAATTAATACCCCTATAAGATATATTGAAAGTGTTGAGTTGGATGACTAGAGTGTGATCAACGTTATTCCTCCAGTGAGAGAGAGCTTTAGGTAGAATGAAAGGGAAATTGATTGAGACCCTTGAATCATCCTTTTTCTTGATTCCACAAAATGAGTAAGGCTAATCTAATTCCTTTAATAGGCAACATCCACATTGCATTTGTACTTAAACTTCGCATTGTAAGTATATGTAGAGTAAAAGTTATTGAGTGAATATTAAGTTTATCGGGGAGCTCAGTTGATTATTATATTTTATTTTTGTGCATAGGAAATCTATTTACATTTACATTGCTGGTTATGTCAATGCTTCAAGAAAAATGAGAAATGAACTGGTAATCTCCCACCCAAAGAGAGCCATTGTCAATATTTTAATACTATATACACTTTGTGTCTTTTTTTGGTCAAAAATGGCATTTTATTGCTTGGCTTTGCATTTCCCTAGTTAAGTATGTGATAAAACTGTTACAATTTAATTTTATTGAGGTAGTCTTGGTAGAAAGCATCACTACGAACAAAGCTAGTGGAGGTGATAGAATTCCAGTTGAGCTATTCCAAATCCTGAAAGATGATGCTGTGAAAGTGCTGCACTCAATATGCCAGCAAATTTGGAAAACTCAGCAGTGGCCACAGGACTGGAAAATGTCAGTTTTCATTCCAATCCCAAAGAAAGGCAATGCCAAAGAATGCTCAAACTACCA
>NW_011495051.1:11695520-11714669 GCF_000754665.1 Bison bison bison | reverse complement strand
TCACTTCATGGGAAATAGATGGGGAAACAGTGGAAACAGTGTCAGACTTTATTTTTCTGGGCTCCAAAATCACTGCAGATGGTGACAGCACCTATGAAATTAGACAGATGCTTACTCCTTGGAAGGAAACTTATGACCAACCTAGATAGCATATTCAAAAGCAGAGACATTACTTTGCCAACAAAGGTCCGTCTAGTCAAGGCTATGGTTTTTCCTGTGGTCATGTATGGATGTGAGAGTTGGACTGTGAAGAAGGCTGAGCTCTGAAGAATTGATGCTTTTGAACTGCGGTGTTGGAGAAGAGTCTTGAGAGTCCCTTGGACTGCTGGGAGATCCAACCAGTCCATTCTGAAGGAGATCAGCCCTGGGATTTCTTTGGAAGGAATGATGCTAAAGCTGAAACTCCAGTACTTCGGCCACCTCATGTGAAGAGTTGACTCATTGGAAAAGACTCTGATGCTGGGAGGGATTGGGGGGCAATAGGAGAAGGGGACGACAGAGGATGAGACGGCTGGATGGCATCACTGACTCGATGGACATGAGTCTGAGTGGACTCCGTGAGTTGGTGATGGACAGGGAGGCCTGGCGTGCTGCGATTCATGGGGTCGCAAAGAGTCAGACACGACTGAGGGAATGATCTGATCTGATCTGGTATAAACAGTATATGTTTCATGTGTACAATATTCTGTTTCAACTCTTTTTATTTATTCAGCCTCATTTTGAAATTCAGTTTCTTCTTTTTTTTTACTTGCTATGTGAAATTTGATAGGGCCCTTTAAAAAGCTTTTCCTTCCCCAGCTGGTGTGACGTTGGCCTTTACTAATAGCCTGCACCTGAGGAGCTTTGCAGAGAAAGGTGCAGCTGCGTGCCGCCCCGGTGTTTGCTGGGAAGGTCCCTGGTGGCGTCTCCAGCGTCCACTCCTGCAGACTCGGGAGCCTCTTCTGCTCCCGGGCTCAGGACTTCTCCAGTAGGCGGCTTCAGCGGCCAGCCCCAGACAACAGCTTCCTTCTGCCACTCATATCAGGCAGTTTTGGAGTAGTGTCTCAGCTGCCGTCTATGGGGTCGCACAGAGTCAAACACGACTGAAGTGACTTAGCAGCAGGAGCTCAGGTGAGAAATCTCGTCATGAATAGCTTTCTTTGGAATCCTAGATGCTGGATTTCCAGCAAGTTACAGAGGGCATATTTCCAGAAAGTTCCACCACGGCAACTTCTTTACCTTCCAGTGAGCCATAGTCCTGCTGTCTTCAACGATGTCTGGACTTCAGTCCGGGCAGGGAGGAGGTCTTCTTTCTCATCTCGGGGGTTAGTGGCTCTTCTGTTTTCTTTCTTTTTAAAAATTATTTATTTGCAATTTTTAGTTATTAACTTTCCGCTGCACTGGGTCTTCCTTGCTGGACACGGGTTCTAGTTGTAGCGAGCAGGGGCTGCTCTCTGGTTGCGGAGCAGAGGCCCTGGTGTGCAGGCTCAGTACTGTTGTGGAGCAAGGACTTAGTTGCTCCGCGGAATGTACTTCCCAGACCAGGGATAGAGCCATCATCTCCTGCACTGACTGGCAGATTCTTAACCACTGGACCATCAAGGAAGCCCTCTCCTTCTTACTTCAAAGTCTGTGTGTTTTGGAATGCTCTTGTTGCTAATCATTTCTGATTCTAAGCCTCTTTAATAATTAATAGTTTTATCGTTACACTTTCCCACATTCCATGCTCAAATTAGTGTGTTTTTTCCCCCCCACTTCTGGTTGGACCCAGAATAACAACTAAATCCCCTAATCTAATAATAGTGCATGTACTGCTTTAAAAGTATCATAAACCCCCTTTTCCACATGTTTTGTTTCTACATCATTACTCTAATGGTTTAATAGTAGTCCATGTAGTAGTAAATACTTCATGCATATTGTTATACAGTTTATAATGTATGCATTTTCATTTTCACAACTGTAGACAATGCTTTCGTGAACATCTCAGTACACATCCTTTGCTCCTATCAACAGTGGATTTCTTACTATTAACTATCAGTCTCTTGGTCATTTTAGTCAGAGAAAAATGACAAATATACCACTTAAAGTGCTTTATATATTTCTAGGGAAATACTGAACGTATTACTTAGTGTCATAATAAAACGTCAGAAAAAAAGTGAGAAATCATGGTTTTTATTGTCTTCTTCCAAACTCTAAAAGCAGGAATCTGAAAAAAAAACTCTCTCTAGTAACACAACTGAAACTGAGTTTGAGATTGAGCCATTAAATGCCAGTTATAACCAATCACTGCTAGCTGCCTCTGATCAAATGCTTTCTTTGTGTTTACAATTGGGGAGTCCACCTCTTGAAAAGAATGATAAATGGGAAAGAAGTAAATGATTCGGAATATCCAGGTTGTTCTTGGGAGAGAATGCTCTTACAGAGCAGACTCTTAACCTAAATGTCTTAAGCACATTGAGCTTGATGGATTTGCTGTAGCTTCAACCAGAAACCCGAAGTCCCTGGTCACTGGCTGTTTTTTTTTTGACATAACTACATCACAGGTATAAACAATCTGAAATATTGAGCTAAGAAGATCTAAACTGCTGAGAATCTTTCAGGTTAACTTGAACCAATAGACAATGATCCAGATTGGCAACCATGGAAAGTTCTCTCCCAGTGGGAAGTGCATGGGGGCATCCCTTCTACTAGTGAGTCAGACATGCTTCAGAGACTGCTCCTGGAAGCGGTCATCTTAATTCCGTGTTTGTTTCTGAGCTCCTCACAGATGTTTCTCACCAATACTTGTAGAGCCACTTGGCAGTTTCCAAAAGAGGCTATGTTAGTCTCAGAACAAGGAGATGTATTATATGTGATGTGTAATCACAGTATAATGATAAAAAATAGACACATGGCATCACTGTCACGTTCATCGTAAAAAACAGAGTCCCTGTCACTTCCTGGGTGCCTACTGTGTAGACAACATGTCTCTTGTTCATGGATTAGTTTGGTTAATCCTCACAAAGCTCTCAACAAGTAAGTACCAAAAATATCCCCATTTTACAGATGAAGACACTGAGGAAAAGGAAAGTTAAGGGTTTGTCTATGATAAGTTATCCATCTGTTCAGCCAGGGTGCAAATTAGCTGCCTGACTCCAAGATCAGGTGAGTGCAGTGGCCTGAGCACCATGCTTGACTGCTTCCCACATTTAGGAGCTAAAGGAAAACACAAGTGGGCCTTAAAGAAAACCATCTTCTACATCCTTCAACTCCTTTTGCTCTCGTTTCAGTGAAGTGTCTGACTTACTATTTCACGTAGAATTATCAAGTTGAGTGACTGCATTTCCCCCCCTTAATTGACCAATTTGAAGTGCATTGCATTGATTAACCTGATTTTTATAATGCATAGTGGCCTAGCATAACTATTGCCAGCCTCTCCCCGAACATCACCACACGTGACAAAATTCACACGTATGACATGCTGGCATGTGCTTGTCCAGAATGAATGCACAGAGCTGCAGAAATAAAAGTCTGTGGTTTCTGTACAGTTTCTTCCAGGCTAGCTGCTGTGTCTCCCACTCATCCTGGGGTCAGCAGTTAAGGACCTGCAAATCTAGACAAGAGTTGGATAACTATGGTGGGCTTGTCAGGGATTAAAAATAATAAGACAGACTAGGAGTCAGGCTTCGACACCATTGATAAAAATCACTTCAATCACCAGGTGGTGAGAAAACGAGGAACGTGGGGAGAGGAACATGTCCGCAGGGTATGCTGTGTATGATCCATTTTCAAGTTTCTTAATTGGAATTTTACCATTCAAATGTGGGCCACTTCTGGGAAGCTGTGTACCATGAGGTTTTTGCTTAATATTTAAAAAGCCTGATGGAGAGATGAACAGGAGACAAAGTAGGTGCCTCAGAAAGTTGGGTCCTTTGACAGGGGCAGGTCAAACCTGCCTCCCAATCCCAAAATTACTGCATTGCTATCCAGTAATATAGAATCCCTATTAGGATTTAGTGTTTATTAGTGGCAGCATGGCATAAAATCAGGATAATTCAGTGTATAAAATCCCTTCCTTGTGTTTGAACTTATGACTAGTATAAATACTTACAGGATTTATACTTACATGAATACTTAAATCTTATACTCTTACATTTAAATATGTTTTTGTACAAGTGAGAATCACGGAGTCACATGATGCTCTAAGGAACACTCAAGAAATAACGCAAACCTTCATTCTAGTGATAAGGAAACTGCAGCTCAAATAAGAAGTGACTTGTTCCGTGCTCAACCAAAACAAACAAACAAAAAGAAGTACAAGAGTTGTAATCAGAAATATCCAGTTGTCCAGTTTCCTATATTCTTATCCCTCTACCTCACCATCAATCAAAAAATCTAATTCTTTGAATAAGGAACACTTTGACTTGGCTTTATATAGCAAGATTAAAAAAAAAAAAAAAAAACAGACAAAGGAACAAGCAGCAAAAATTAAGTATATATGGGATTTTTCTTTTTTACCCAGGATTGTTTGCACTGTTATTTTTAACTCAGAGCAATAGATTGATGCCACATTTAAATGGAAAGCATATCTACTCCATATTTATAAATCTTCAGATTCTGCATGTGTCATGAAAAATGTTTTACAATAGTGAGCTGTATGAGATTAATTTCTATTCTATGATGAAAAGCTCTGTGGTAGGTAATTAATGCATGAAACACCAGCGATTGCTGCCTTAAAGACTGCATTGCCAGATGAAATTATAGATTTCAAATCTTATCATTAAACTGGTATCTATTTTTTATTTGTGTGGTCTAGGGAGTGTATGGAGAAGGCAATGGCACCCCACTCCAGTACTCTTGCCTGGAAAATCCCATGGACAGAGGAGCCTGGTAGGCTGTCGTCCATGGGGTCACGAAGAGTCGGATACTTACTGAGCGACTTCACTTTTCACTTTCATGCATTGGAGAAGGAAATGGCAACCCACTCCAGTGTTCTTGCCTGGAGAATCCCAGGGACGGTGGAGCCTGGTGGGCTGCCATCTGTGGGGTCGCACAGAGTCGGACACGACTGAAGTGACTTAGCAGCAGTAGCAGCAACAGCAGGGAGTATATGATCTTAAATTGAATATTTACCTAATCAGTAGGTTAGGGGTATCTTCTGAGTTCTGGCCCCTTCAAATCTAGAATGCATTATCTAATTGTGAATATTAACATGTTGCTTATATAGTAGGGTATTACTACTTACTATTTTCACTTCATGGAACTCCTATAAAATGATACTTGTATGCTGTAGTAGGATAAACTGGAGGGGATCTAATGGAGGTTTGTAAAAATTGTGTATCCTTTATATTAAAACAATGATAAAAGAAATCTAATATAAATAAAAATATAAAATAATCAGCTATAATAAAGTATAATCTGTTGGGGAAGATATCAAATAATTTGCATAAAATTTTCAAATACTATAATGTCAGGATTTTTAGTGAGAAACTTGTGCTTGCTTCCACGAACATAAGTTTTTCTACCAGCTCTTACTCTTCAAGTGGTGACTACAGTTCTAATCAAAATGTTTTAGTAACATTGTCTTTCAATTTTTGATGATCACAGTAGATAAGAAAGTTTTAATTTTACAATCATTCAAACATGATCATGTTTTTAAAAGAATCTAGTTTCTCTCTTATTTCCTTGCCACACAAAAACTCATTGCAGAATCATCAGATAATGTGTATGAGATTGAATTCTATCTAAGTTTGTGGTTGCTCTCATGAGTATTTCCCAATAAGGATGGTAGAAGGCACAGGCTATGGTAGAAGGCACAGGCTGTGGTAGAGATTCCACATCCACTAGGAAGTCGTATCTTTACCTGAAGACAGGGACAGAGGGTGACTACCTAAACCCACGCTGATAAAGTCTCCCTGAACTCCCACCTCTGAGCTGCGGAATCTGTGCTGTGGAACGTTAGCAGTTCTAGAAATCTTGTGTTCACCATGAGACAGGCATCCTCACTACTACCGTTGTGGAAATTGATGCCCACTGATTGGATGAGGGGCGGACTTTGGACCCATGGGTGTGGAGTTTCTCACTGTGTCTCTCATCCGAGACCACTTTTGACCTTCTGACTTTGTATTGCATAACCTTCCTGGGAAATCCAAGAGAGGCTTACTTGTGACTGATGTGAATAGTTCAAGGGTTCCAGGTAGCCCAGGCTTCACTGGGGAGCCCCAAGGGTTGAGCGAGTCATCATTTCATGTCCCAATTTCAGAATTAGACTCAAAACTGTATACCTAATCAGGCTGCTTGGGACCTTCTGGTTTAGTTATGTGATTTAAAACAGCCTTGAAGAACCTTGAAAGTAGTACCCAATATGGCAAACTTCTCTATTTTACCCTTTCTTCATTGAGATTAAACCTGCAGCTTCTCAGGAGTGGAAAAAGTATTTATTTCTTTATCTTTTGCTTGAGACGACAGAAAGGGAACACAATTTTGAGTGAAAAGGGACAGTTCAAATTAGGTTGGTGCTTTGTCTAAGCAAGAAAGGTTTATGGAGAGAATTGGAGGATGAAGAATGAAATAGAGAAGCTTTTTTCTTTAACCTTAATGGTTTGACTTAATTCTCTTATTTGAATGGTTTTAAATTGATTTAGGCATGCCTACATTTAAATATAAGTTCAAAACTGTATTCTCAAGTCAAATGGAGAGTAATCTATGTGGTATTGATATGAAAATAGTCATTTTATTCTCTGTATACTCTAGTCTCTCCACTCATTTATTCATACCTGTGTTCATGTATTCATCTATTTACATACTGTTTCATATATTCACAAAATATGTATTGCTGTGGATTCTGTAGTTGGTATAGATCTGGGTGCTGGGCTGAAAAGGTAAAGTCATTGTTACTATGTTAGAGGCTCTCCCAGTCTTGAGGGGAGTCATAGAGGTTAACACATCATTATTATACAGTTGAGCAAGTATCACTGTAGTCTTGTGAGCGGAATAATCAGGAGAAAAATGTTTTCTCCTTTCTTATTATATATTTGAGTGTTTACCTGCCCAATATGGATATTTGCATAACAGAGGTTGTGCTTTTAAGGATACAATCTGTGTTTTTATCACCTCATTTACCTGTGTTGCATCAGGTACTGCTCATGCTATTAATTCTATTTTATGTTTAGCTCTTTCTTAGGATTCCTCCCTACATTCCCCTTCCCCAGAAGTGTGGGTTTTATTTTTGTAAAGAGGCAAAACTACCACAGTTACTAACAGTAAGGTTATGAGGTTTTAAAAAAAATGATGCCTGGTTTTTAACAGCTTTTTGAAGTATAACTAGCATAGAATAAATTGCACATAATTTAAATAAACACTATGGTAAGTTTGGACTTGTGACTAAATCTGTGAAACCTGTCACGGCAATATCCAACACCCACAAAGTTTCCTTATTTTTGTGTGTTACTGTAGATTCATTTTGTAATCTTCTAGACACCCACAAAAGCTTGCTTAAACATTTTTATTACTGTAGATTTTATAAAATGTTAAAAGGAAGGACTGACACAGTTATTTGTCTGGCTTCTTTTACTCAGAATAATTGAGACTCATCCAGGCTATTGCAGGTATCAATAGTTTATTCCTTGTAACTGCTGCATACTATGGGAATAACTTTTTACATCCTATGGAAGAAACATTGTATGGAAGTAACTTTTACATCTTATGAAAGTAACTTTTAAACTTTTTAATTTATGTTAGTTTTATTTTTACCGTGGGTATCTCTTATTTATTCTCTTAGCCTTATTAGTGACTAGAATCTCTAGAACAGTGTTGAAAACAAGTAGTAAAGGATTATATCATTGTCTTTTCTCTGAACTTAGGAGGCAAAACAGACATTCAGTCTTAAATCATTAAGTGTGATGTTTGCTGTAAGTTTTCCATAGGGTCTACCTACTCTTAATTTTCTAATAACTTTTATTAGGAGTGTATGTTAGTATTGTTAATTGATTTTTACATCTATTGAGATAATTTTATGGCTCTTCTTTCTGTTTGTTGATATAAGTACAGTGTCTTTTTTTTTTTTTGAATGCTAAACCAACCGTATGTTTTCAGAATAAAAATGCATGAATTTGTTTTTCATGATAACTGGTGTTTTTTAAAATATTGTTAGATTTTATTTTCTAAAATTTGGTATAGAATTTTACTGTATGTATGAGAGAGGTTGATGTGTAGTTTTCGTTTCTTGTAATGAAAATGTAGTTGTACTTTCTTTCCCTCCTGATTTTGGTATCAGGGTAGGGTAACACTGGTTTCACAGAATGAGTTGAAAAACATTCCCCCTCTTCAATTTTCTGGACTTTGTGTATAATTGGTACTGACTCTGTTTTAAATATTTACTTGGTATAATTTATCAATGAAGCTGAATGAATTATCAGTTTTGCTGAACGAGCTAAATCAATGAAGAATTTATCAATGTATCTGACCTGGAGTTTTTATTGTGAGATTTTTTTCCTCCAGTTTTGATGAATGTAGCAGATACATACCTGTTCAGACTTTCTATTTCATGAGGGAGCTTTGGTAACATGTAACTTTTATCTGAGGTATCAATTTATTGGCAAAATATAGTCATAATATGCCATTATTATCCTGTTATCCTTTTAAAATCTGTAGAATCTACATCACCTCTCATTTGTGATTTGGTTATTTACATCTTCCCTCTTTTTCTACACTCAGTCTGACTAGAAGCTTACCAATTTATTGATTTCCGCCCCCCACAACCAAATTCGATTTGTGGTCCCATGGATATTAACACTTTTTTGTTTGTTCTGCTTCTGTATTACTGATCTCACTCTGACCTTTATCGGCCTCTTTCTTAAGCTGACTTTGAGTGTCATTTTCCCTTCTTTTTCTGGTCCCTTCGTGTGAAAGCTGAGGTCTTTGATTTGAGATTTTTCTTTTTCCAATAAGGGCATTCCCTGCTGTACGTCTCCTTTGAAGTACTGTTTCAGTGGCGTTCCACAAGCGTGGGTGGACTGTGTCTTTATTGATATTTAGCTCAAAATAGTTTTAAATTTCTGTTTTGATTTCTGCTTTTATCAATGGTTCATTTAGAAGTGTGCTAAAATTTACAAATATTTAGAGATTTATTTCAGAGGCCATTCTGTTACTGATTTCTAATTTGTAGAACTTTAATCCTTTTTAAACTTCCTGAGGCTTGTTTTGTGGCCCAGAATATTGTCTATATTGATAAATGTTTCAAGTTTATATTTGTGTGTTCTACTATTGTTGGGTAAATATTTCTATAAATGTCAGTTAGGTTAACTAGATGAAAGTGTTGTAAAAGTCTAATATGTCCTTATTGATTTTTCTATCTTCTTCTGATTATTTTGCTTCATGCATTTTGTAGCTCTGTGGGTTTTTCTTTGTGTGTGCTTGTTGACATTTAGGACTATTATGTCCTGTTGATATATTGATTCCTTTATTATTATGAAATGAGTTTTATTCCTGGTAATATTCTGAGCTCTGAAATCCACTTGGACTGATCTCACTATAGCCCCTCAGCTTGCTTTATGAATTATTATGAATATAGGTTTAAGTCTGTGATTAAATTTAAGTCTCTGATGTGTTTTCTGTTTCTCCAGTCTGTTCTTTCTTTGGTTTCGAATATTCTTGAAACTTTTTCTGGAATGAATTTATGTTACACAGAATACTTCCATTCTTTCTGGTGTTGCTTTTAAAAGTTCTGGGAAAGATCTAGCCCTACATTTGATTCAGGGCTAATTTTCACAGACAAATAAGGCCAGGCCCTTCTGAATCTTTCTCTGGATAGTAAGAACTGGCCCTATTTCAGGCCTTGTGTGCATCTGGCTCTGTTGCCACTAATTCTTTTGTACTGTTCTCTCTGTGCTTTCTGATGTCTTCTTCACAGGCATATTCTAGTCAGTATTCTTCTAAATGTTTGGGGAGAATTGTGGGCCTATCCCTGGAGTTTTCTCCTTTCTGATTTTCTATTCTATCAGCTGTAATGCCTTTGATCTCTTCAGGCTCTCAGCTTTATCTTCTCAACTCGAAAAGCCTGCCAGGCTCTCCCTGTCTTCCCTTCCCTGCTCTGAGGTCATCTATCAGTGCAGCAAGCTGGTGCAGTCACTGGACTCGCCACATTTGTGTCCTTCTTCTTAGGGATCATGAACCTACAGCCTGATAGAAATCCAGTTTCCTGAAGAATTTGCTTTATATGTTTTGGCTTTCTTTTCTTTGTTTCAGATAGGAAGTGCAAATGCAGTTCCCATATTCCATCTTAGCTAGGATCAGGCATATGAGAGCATACACAATTGAGTTAACAGGAACATATGCCTGTCTGTCCTATAATACTCTATTACCAACATATTCATGGCTAAAATGAAGTTTCACAGTTCCCTTTTCCCAGTGTAGTCATGATGCAAAATTCTGATGCCAATGGATAATTGACTGCACAATACAACATCTGTTCTTAATGAAATAAAGACTTTTCACATTTCTGTATTAAATTGGTGAGGTAACCCTGCTTAATAACAAATCTCTATCTGTTAGTAACCTAACATTAAAAAGGCTTATTTCTTGTTTACATAACAATCCAACATGGTGTTTTAGATTTGCTGAGAACTTTTCTCTATGAAGTGAAGCAAGAATCCAGTCTTCTTCTCTGTCTTGATTCTGCTATTACCTAGGGCCTCCAGCCTTTGGAATATAGTTCGTTGGAAGACAGAGGACAGAAGGCTGTAGAGGCTCTGCTCTTCATCACCTCAATCCAGAAGTGGCATTCATGACCTTTGCTCACATGCCGTTCACAAGGGCTAGGTGTAGGAAGTGCTGGGACATGCAGCTCTAACAAGCTAATGTCTGAAAACAGTTTTAAACAAAGGAAGGCAAGCGAGCTCTGTGCTGTGTTGCTTACCATCTCTTGACAAAAGTAAGGAGCTCTGGCCTTTTACCTCCTTCTGACATATATGATTCATAAAATTATTTTTTTCCATCCCTCCAACTCTAATCATGGGCAGCAGTCTAACTATGTCTTCAATATTTTATCCACTGGTGCTGTCAAGGGAGGTCTCTTCGGCACAGCAAGCAAGGCACATTGGGTTTATTTTTATAGCCGATTTCCCACATTCATATCAAAGCCACACATTACATCTCTCCAGGTGACTGCAGAATAATCTCAGAAATGTGGCTTCTATGTAAAAGGAAGAGATGATTTGCTTCCAACATGTTTGTGGGCCAGAATTTACTCTGCTCCCCTTAATAGATTGATTAGCACCTGTTGGGGTTGACTTGCAGGAAGACATCATAGGCTTCATGGTATCTGGTTGTGAGGGTTAAATGAGATATTTTATATCAAGTGCTAAGCAGGACCTCAGGCATATATAGAAAGCAATCCATAACTGAGGCTCTTGTCATTGCTAATTAAGGTTAGGATATTAAGCTGAAATGGAAGTGTCCTGCTTGTGGAGGGGGGTGATATATTGAAAAATTTAAACCTGTATTATATTTTGTAACTAATTTGTAATAAGATTTAAATGTGTGCTTGCTGTCTGATACCCCAAGAAAATGGATTTTCTCCCTTATCACATAGATTAAGGTCTGACTACTTGTAACTGAATTCCCTTTTAGGATTTCACTATTGGATGAAAGATGCTGCCTTTAAGAGGCACCAAAGTATATTAATAGAGTATTGGTTCTAAACTTGGAATTTAAGTTCTTTGTGCATTACTTACCAGCTGTGTGACCTTGATAAACTTGTTTCTGAATCTGTGGATGTTAGCCAGTGATTTTCCTTTGAAGGGACATTATGGCAAGAATGAAATGACATGTATATAAAACACTTTGCAGGGAAGATGACATACAGCATGTACCTAATAAAGATTACTTTAGTCACCATGATTATAAAGAAGAAACAGAATATTGAGATTAGGGTCAGATAACTTGAGTTTAAATCCATGTCCTGTTTTTAGTCTTACTGAACCTCAGTCTCCTCATCTATAAAAAGGGGCTTATAATCCCTTCACACAGTTGATCTAGTGATTGTAAGGTATGTGAAAGTACATGGAATCCTGCCTACAACCTGTAAAATAGTAAATATGTGTTGCAGTTCTTTTTGTTTGTAGTATCTGTGGTCCTAGGCAAGTTGATCTTCCTCTCATATTGATTATGCCTCCTACTTGGTCTGTTACATTTAACCTTAAAAGATGAAACAAGGAAATAAATCCTTAAGCAAATGTGAAGAATAGTACTATATATAACATTATTATTTAAGAAGAGGATGGCATTCTTTTCCTGAAGGATTTGGCCATTGGAATTATGGAGGAAAACCATCTTGGAATTTGTGTGATATTTTGTTAACACATGGTGTGATATGGGTTGCTTTCATCACACAATAGGGAAATAGTTATAATTTTATAATCCTTAACCCAAGTTAATTTTAAAGTCATTAGTAAAGAGTCATTCCATTTTAATGTTTAGTACCCTGCTAGAGAATCTCTTGCTACTGAAGTTTAAAATTAGCATAAAAATCCAGAATAGCACTAGCCTATAGCACATAACATGTGTTATGGAACACCATGTTCCTGGGGAGCCCAAGTGTGAGGTCCACGGTCAAAAGGGACTGTAATCCACGAACAATGTCTGCAGTGGGTATTGGCCGATGGTGAGGAGCTGGTGCCCTTTTACCCTCCCTGTGTCCTCGGGTGGTTTCTAATCCAGGTTAGATCATTGCACCATTAGAGAGAAGCTGTGCTATGCCCAGGTATTTTTCTCAGACTTAGGACAAACTCAGGCACCGTAAGATTTTTTTTTTTTTTTTTACAAGTAGAGAAACCTGAGAGGTTTCTTTTGTGTCTCTCTTGTGCTCCTTCTCCTGTTCTCCTGCATGGATGCCCTTCTCTGTCTTATTCCCTTTCCCGGTTTAAGAACCCTTCAAGAATAACCTCAAAGCCCATTGCTTCTATGCAGAGTTACTTGTTCTGCACTGTTTATGTAGATCTGTATTCTTCTTATCCCCTTGAAGCACTATTCATGTCTTTTAGCTGAGTGTTAAATCACAGAATTCCAATCATTTAAGTGGGTTACTATGTTTTATTCAGATAACACAGGGGCTACTTTCTTTGAAGGGAGAGGCCAATCCCTGAAGGCAAGAATTGATTATGTCTTAAATTACAATTTGCAACTCCATGGTATGGAACACAATGGCTAAATAAACATTGATTCAGTTAAAATACTATGCATTTACAAAATTTTGATGGCTTTACAAAAATGTTAAGAATAACATCATTTTCATCAAATTGAACGTCTAAAAATAGCTAGGTGAGTATTTAACCCTCCATTTGTATATATAGATACAGCATAAAGATTTGCACATTAGGACATTATTTTCATGATAGGTCATTGCAGCTGCCTTGAGTGACCCTATAAGCATCTCTTTAAGATTACCTTTGGACCCTGGTGTTTCATCTTGGGATTGTTGCCATGTACAGTTCTAAAATTTTCCATAAAGGCTCAATCTTGCTTTTATTTCATGAGACATTTCCATTTAGTTAAAATTAATCTCTGAGCTACAGGAATATCTCACAGGACTCAGAGCTCTCTCTTCTTGATTAAAGTGTCTAACCTGCTAGCTTCCTGAGAGCAGTGAGCTCAGAGCATAACTGGATGACCGTGAAATCCCAAAGCGATGTGATGTCACTTCATTCCAGAATGGGTGTTCCCTGAGGGCCATATCTAACACATGCACAGAACCTCCCTCTGAACTTGCACTTCAATACCATTTCTAAAACGTGAACTTTGTTCTTTGCTGTCCCGTAGCTAGCACAACTTGCACAGTTGTTTTTTAGGTTGTATTCCACTACCATGTAGATTCTTCTTTTTTAAAAACTGGTTTCTGCAAGTGTCTCAAGTTAAAGCATGACTTCCTACCTACCTCATGCCCTCTCCTGTCTGCTCCCACCCCTCCCTTGCACACTGGAGCACAGTAGCAGACACCTTTCCCCACATCTACCTTCTGTTGCCCTCTCCTTAGAGAACCTGATTTGACAGGAGGGGACTCTCCCAGATACTTAGCTGAGACCATGATGCTTCATCTTTTCATTCATTGAGTTGGGTTTATACAAAACACGGGGAGCAGAAGGGGCCTAATCTCTTTCGGCATGTAGCTGGCAATCCATACGGATAGAAGGACATTAAGCAAGCAGGTATGCTGCTAATGATTAAACAAGTTTATGATGAACATAGAACAGGAACTGAGAGCCAACCTGGTTGTAAGTAGGTGATCAGTTTGACTGATAAACAGTCAAACAGTTTGACTTTTTAATACCTTTATTGAGGTTTAATTTATATACATCATTCATTTCATACTAAACAGTGTGAGGTTTAATAATTGTGTAGACCCACAAACTCATCATTGCAATCAAAATACAAATTATATCATTCCAAATGCTTTCTTGTGCAGCTTTGCAATTCGTTCTCTCTATACTTTGCTCACTCTACGTTAGGTCCCATCTGGAATTTTATAAAAATGACCTCATGCTCTTTTTTCCTATTCTGGGTTATTTTACTCAGCATGATTGTGAGGTTTACCCATATTGTACATATTGCTAGTTGATTCTATTTATTTATAAATCTATATAAATATTGGGCTTCCCTGTGGCTCAGATGGTAAAGCGTCTGCCTCTAATGCGGGAGACCCAGGTTCAATCCCTGGGTCAGGAAGATCCCCTGGAGGAGGAAATGGCAACCCACTCCAGTATTCTTGCCTGGAGAACTCCATGAACACAGGAGCCTGGTGGGATACAGTCCATGGAGTTGCAAAGAGTCCGACACGACTGAGCGACTTCACTTTCACTTTCATATAAATATTTGTCTACAAGTCTTTGGATGGTATACTTTCATTTCACCTTGGTGAAGAATTTAGGAGTGGGATTGTTGGGACATACTTTCAGGACTTTGGACTGATGCAGCAGCATTAAGAGGTTGGGGCACATACAATATTGGGTGTTTGGAGAAGGAGAGTTGACTCAACTCTAGGGTCCCTTCATGGATAACTATATAGTTCTAATGTACTTCAAATTTGGCAAGTTTTGAGTCTCAGTTCTCAACTTTCTCTTTCTAATGTGGTCCCTTATCTGGGAAGTTAGGCAACACAAAATCAGCCCTGGCACCTGCCTCTCTTTCACTCCCATTATTCTGTTGGTCAAGTCCTACCATTTTTCCCTCCTGAAAATCCCTACCATTGGTACTGCCCATGCTCAAGTATGGGTCGCTGTGACCTGGTCCCTTGGCCAGTGTGACACTACCACCTGCTCACTGCTCACTGCCACCCCCCCCACCACCACTTCCCTTGACTTATACTCTCCATCCATTTCCTGTGGCTAGGATAAAAATGACCTTCTAACCTTGATATATGCAGTATAAACCTGGGTATATCACTTCACAGATTAAATTTTTAAATAGCCCTCTATAATCCTTAGGAAAAAACCCAGAATCTTCACCATGGTTTACACAGCCTGCATACCCATGTCCCTGCTTAATGTATACACTCAGCGTTATGACTCAGTATCTTCCTCCTGTTCCATTTTCTGTTTCACCTACAGTCATCAACTTTTCCAAAGTTCTTTATTACCTGTGGACCTTGGCACTCTCAATGTCCCTTTCTTTCTCTTCACTTACATGTCTAACTCTTACTTAAGCAACTTAGAATATCATTTCCCCCTGGAAAGCTCCCATCTAAGTAAAATAACTTAAGCTTGATTTTCTGTGCCAATCTTAAGCTATTACAA
Source organism: Bison bison bison (assembly GCF_000754665.1). NCBI lineage: Eukaryota > Metazoa > Chordata > Mammalia > Artiodactyla > Bovidae > Bison > Bison bison. Next base: position 11,698,926 of record NW_011495051.1, on the reverse strand, counting down.
TGGTGGAGATTCTGGTCAGCCTCCATAATTAAAAATAGGACCTAACTCATTAATACTGCATTCCTAATACTTAGTACAGCAGCATGTCTTGAACAAATGAAGTGCTCTAGCGCATTTGATCATTAAATGAGTGGTTATGACAGTGATCTAGGCTTTATATAACAGATAACCTGACAACCATTTGAAAAGTTGAGATTAATGAAGTTCAAGAAATGATTCAAAATAACCACCATGAATATCACCAGTGTCAAATACTAGCATCCATGACTTTGCTTATGAGAGAGTCCCTGGGGCTCTCATTCAAAATTTATTTTCTCCTTAGTTCATACTGTCCTTGTAAATTCAGGTATCAAGTTTCTTATACTTGAATATATTAGAAGCAGAAAATCCAGTTGTTGAAGAGAAAAAAATTAATGCAGACGTGTATAGGCACAGATGCCGCAGCAGAGAGTGAAGATCCTGAAACAAACATGAAGCTGCAATTTAAAACTTCAGTCTAGGGTCATTTTGTCCAGGTTCAAATGATGTGATGCCATCATGTGATTAGAGTGGAGGCAAATTTTGATGTTACTAATTAAAATACTGATCTGATAAGCTACTGATAATCATAGGTACCTTTAATTGTGTTCTGTGTGACAGAATTGGAGTTAAGCTTTCTTTACATTATCTCATCACATTCTCATAAGGACCCTATAAAATTGGTATTGATTCTATAGAAAAAGTCTAGGGAAGTTAAAAATCTTGGCCTTCATTTCCTAGCTTTCAGACATGATTCTAGCCTGCTTAGTCTAAGTAATCAAGAAAGGATTAAATTATGTTCTTTTGCCTTATTTAAAGAAACAACAAAGTGTAAAAGAAGTCTATTGAAACAGACTATTTTCTTCAAAATTTGGATTCTCCAGGGGGATGTTTGACTTAACTAATAAGGTAGGAACATTTACTTCTCAATCATGCCAAATAAATGAAGTTTTTCTCTAAATGCTTTCTCATGATTACTTTACACTTACGACTATATGTAAAATTACAAAAAGATTCTAGCAGGCAGTGCTTCCTGAAAAGTGCTAATAGCATGATGCTGCCACAAGACAATGTATTACTCCATAAGGGCTCATTAAAGGGCCTGGTTTTCATCTTTAATTGCAAAGAACATATATCGCTCAAATGAGTTTGTAGCCACTTTGATCAGAAGCACCAGAAGTGTAAATAGAATCTATCACCAGATCCATTTAGAACCCATTTATCTTTATGACTATATATGTTATGGATCATCAGCCCACGATCATACAGACCCCATCAACACTCATCTCCCTTATGGCAATTTTGAAATGCAGTGTCTCTACTGGGAAATTAATTTTTTTCCACACTCCTGAGTGATAGACTCCTATGCTCCTAAACAGATTTTACCTCAAGTAATTAATTCCAGCCTTGCATTAGGTAAATCTATAATCCCCAGCTCTGTCTTTTTTTTTTCCTCCTGCTCTGTCTTCTAAGACATGTTCACCTCCAGGCAATGACTCAAGGACAACCCACACCCAATCCATTCCTCCTCTCTCCTCAGCCTCTTCACACTGTCTAACTTCTGTCTTCCACACTTTTTGATACATTTATGCTCTTGGATTTAATAAAGTGCCCCCCAACCTCGGTTCTGTGGTCCAAGTAGATATAAACTTTCTCTTCCCCAGCCACGACCTCAGCTTTCTTAAGCATTTCTAAAGCCAACCAGTATGGGGTATAAACAACACTTCCCACCAGTACACATCAGCTTCTCTCTCTCTCTGTTTTCACCACTCATTCATCTTCCCCCAGAAGACCAACAGGATTACTCTCACCATTCTTTTATTTCTATTTTACTTTGTAACTACCAAGAGTCCAAGCATTCAAGATATTTCAATACTGAATTTTATCTCCATAGCCCCTTAAACATTTTGATCTGATCTAATTTCCCATCTCTTTCCAATTCCTCGCTCTCCAAATAGTTTCTTATGTATCCTTTGGAATAGATAGTTTTCCATTACCAAAATTCCTAATCTTCAGTATTTTCTTCATCTTCTGGGGCTTGAATAAAAAACCGACTTCCTGAGATGACACAGCTTTCCTTACAGTCTCCTAAGAGAAGGATAACTGTTGTAGAGCTTAAAGACTGGATTGTCATTCTCTTTCTCCTCCAGTAATCTTCTAAGACATTTTTCTAATTATAAAAAAGAAAAAAACTGAGCTTATGTGAACTATGTGCCAACATACTGTACTATCCTGGCTGCCATAATCATCTATTAAATCTCATTCTTTTCTCCTCAATTCCTGGATTTGTTTGCCTGTAGCCTCCTATCTTTCTGTCACTATTCTTGTCATTGTTTTGGAGATTTCACAATGTGCCCAGCTCATCTGCTCCAAACCCCATTCTCTCAGTTCCTTGGCCTCTGCACATTTGATGATCCTCTCCCACCAGCCTTGAGACATTTTTTTTTTTTTTTGGATGTACCTGTCGTCATGGTGTAGGAGTGCATTTGTCACATCTCCTGTTGCTAGCATCTCTCATCCTCACAGCTCCCTCTCTTTCAGTATCACACAAATAAGCTCGCTCTTCTACTTTGCTTCAGATCCCTAATAACCCATCCACATCAGTTCCTCCTTGCGCAGTTCAGTAGCTACAACCCTCCTCATAACCACTGTCTTAATCATACCTTTCATTCCTTTCCTTCTTTTCCATCCATTCTACTTTCCTGGCAACTCTGTTCTAACTCTTCATATGTTAGACACCTGAATATGTGTTGAGAAAAATTCACAAGAGTTCAGACTGGTCTCACACTGGTGTCTCAGTGGACCTCCCCACTGACTGGAATTCCTGCCTCTTACCCTCTGACAACCACACCTCCTCTCTGCTTATATGTCCATCCTATCTATACCATCCATCCTCCTTCTTCTTCTTCTTCCTCCTCTCTCTCTTCCCTCTCCACTTTTTCTTCCCTCTTCCTTTCTCCCTTGTCTCAAACCTGAGAAACAGGATTATATTAAAACACCTTTCAACAGTCTGTGAAGACAGAACTCATAATGATTAGTAATGGTGACATATATTCTTTCTCATCCAATTGACCCATTTAATATATAAGTGAAAAGAGGTTTAACTTGAAAAGGTTTAGTTAAGCACAAGTAATTTGACTAGATTCACAAGACCAGTGGTGCCAAGACTGGGATTCAAACCCAGAACTGACTGGAGTTCTTGCTCTTAAATCATTGCATCATAGTGCACAGTGAGTTACATCCCCAAAGTAGTGAAGGAGCTTTCATTAAGAAGACTCAGTTCAGTTTAGTTCAGTTGCTCGGTTGTGTCTGACTCTTTGCAACCCCATGAATCACAGCACGCCAGGCCTCCCTGTCCATCACCAACTCCTGGAGTTCACTCAGACTC
>NW_011495051.1:11629617-11695420 GCF_000754665.1 Bison bison bison | reverse complement strand
CATCCAGCCATCTCATCCTCTGTTGTCCCCTTCTCCTCCTGCCCCCAATCCCTCCCAGCATCTGGGTCTTTTCCAATGAGTCAACTCTTCGCATGAAGTGGCCAAAGTACTGGAGTTTCAGCTTCAGCATCAGTCCTTCCGATGAACACCCAGGACTGATCTCCTTTAGGATGGACTGGTTGGATCTCCTAGCAGTCCAAAGAACTAGCAAGAGTCTTCTCCAACACCACAGTTCAAAAGCATCAATTCTTCAGCGCTCAGCTTTCTTCACAGTGCAACTCTCACATCCATACATGGCTACTGGAAAAACCATAGCCTTGACTAGACAGACCTTTGTTGGCAAAGTAATGTCTCTGAAAAGGTTTAATTAAGCACAAGTAATTTGACTAGATTCACAAGATCAGTGGTGCCAAGACTGGGGTTCAAACCCAGAACTGACTGGTGTTCTTGCTCTTAATTGTTATGTCATAATGCGGAGTGAGTTACATCCCCCAAGTAGTGAAGGAGGTTTCATTAAGAAGACTAACAACTGGATAAAGCAGAGAGAATTTGTTCCTTAAAAAAAATGAATATGGTAATCATTTTACTTTTTAAAATATAAGCTGCTTACTTGTCTCCCGCTATTATCAATCCTGAAGTGATTGTGAGGAAGTGTACTTCAAAGTTAAATGCAGGGGAAACTGCCTTCATCTCTGGAAAACTGCCAGAGGACCCATGCTCAGTTCCTTCTTCTGCAGTGTATAATTAAAGCTTTTCTAAATAATGTTAAAAAGAGGCTAGTCAGACTTTGGGAGTCCTTATTTTCTTTGGGGATGTTTTTCAGATGGCCAGTGTTCTGCAAAGTGGGTATAACTGCTGTCTCAGCATTGCAGTTTTGCCAGGAGAGGTAAATGATTTTCCAAAAGAGGGCCATGTGGAAAACTCAAAAGTTGAAGGTTCTTAAGAACTTTTACTGGTAGATATTCAGCTTTTTTGAGCTCAGCAACCCCAAGTACCTACTTTATAATTAAAAACATCTGCATAATAGTGTTGTCAGAATCCAGATGTTTCTGGATGGGTAGAAATACAAGAATATACAGGTAGACTGCTGCCCAAAAAGATACGTCCCTGCTAATGAGTCATAAACTGGAAAATAAAAGTGATAGCCCTAAAATTCAAACACACACACACACATACACACACACACACACACACACACACACACATACACAAGGGCATTTCTGAAGTCAGGGCATAGCTTATAATTGATAAGGACTGTAATTTAATTGGTAGAAATTTTGTTTCTTTTGTAAGAGAATGATGTGATCTACATGGGTAGCGTCCTAATTTCAATGAAATAAACACTGATATCAAGAATACACTCAGACGAATTAGCTTCCTTTTTTAAAATTTACAATGTGTACATGAGATTTTGCCAAGCTATAGTTCTGTTGGCATTTTTTCTACTTTGTACTCATTTGTTCATGACACTTCATTCCTTCAAGCAACTGCCTTCATTTCATCATTTGATTTCTATAAAGACCTTCACAATTGTTGCTTCCCAGTTGTCATCACGACTTACCAGCCCTACGCCCACTTCCTTACTCAAGGCTCAAATGAAACTGCCCTCTTCAAGGCCAGCAATAACCTCTTAAACACCAAATTTAAAAGTCTCTTGATAGCTTTTGACACTGCTAAGCATCCCCTTCTCTTCAAACTTCCTCTTGCCTCCCGTGGTTACTTGCCCTACTTCTCCAACATGTCAGGTCCGTCCTTTACTGACTACTTCTAACACATAACAAAGATGTGTCCTAAAATTCAGTGTTTAATCCAAATCAGTACCCCTCTTTTAGTCAACAAAAGCTTCTCTTAAAAATATATAGCTAATAATTTTCATATATCTTTATATATAATGCAGATTATATATAATCTTTGTATATCTTTATATATGATGTATATTGTATGTATAATTTATGCAATGCATAGTATATGTATAATCTTTACATATAGTGTATAGTATGTGTATACTTTTTATATATAATGTATATTATATATAATCTTTATATACTGTGTAGATTATATGTATAATATTTGTATATAATTTACTTATATACATTTTGTATATGTGTGTGTGTATATATGTATATATATACATACATAAAATATTCAGTTTTCAACTCTCTGCTCGTCCTTCCAAAATCAACACATTTTCCATCTTCATCTGTATTCTCTATGTTAATCCTAAAAGATCTGTTTCTGTCATTCCCTCTCTTGAGTCATGGTGTCTGTCTGATGACCATTTTCAACTTTCTTTTATGCTTTTGCATCAGCTGAAAATTGAACTCATTGTGGCTCTTTTACATAGGCTTCCATCCAGACCTCTTGGGATCTGACTGCAGCAGCATCATTCTCCCTACCTCAGTGCCAATCTTGAGTGCCACTTTTTCCTTTTCTTTGACCTTATGTTGGATTATTCACTGGGTGCCACAGATGCTTTCTTCCAAATCTGTTTTATCTGCCCTTCATCTACTGTAGTTGCCACCACTCTGACCCAAAATTCATGCTTCTGATCAATTCATCCTTGAGAGAAATCTGAGTACCAGGCACTTTCTACCCTGACCTTCACTAGATTGGTACCTTGTAGAGATCAAAGCCCAAGCTCCATGTTTGGCATACAGGAGTCACTCAACACCATTTGTCAAATTGAATTGGATTGAATTGTTCCATGATAACCCACAAAGAGTAAGGATACCTGGGAGACAGGGAGAGAGATGATGAAATTGTTTTCATATACCAAGAAGTCTGGATGATGAGCTGATGAGAAAGAACCATGATGAGTTTTGTTCCAGGTACAGATGAAAGCAGAAAAATACATGTGCAAATGGTTATCAGACTTCAGTCCTGAGTCAGAGGAGGATTGAACCCTAAACACTGCAAGGATTTCACCACTTGTCTTGCTTCCTCAATCCTGCTAAAGGCACTTCTTTTTTTAATTTTCTAGATGCCAACATGAATGTTTAAAATCTCATTGTCTTCTCTGTTTCAAGCCCTTTCAGGATTTCAGACAGCTTTGAAAAAGTTTTGAGACAAATTTGTGAAAAGAACTCTGTAGTCATATATATGAGGTTCAATGTCACATGCAAACTAGAATTCTAATATTATTTCAGCTGCACCTCACTTAATTTTTATCCAGCTTTATTGAGATATAATTGACAGGTTAGAATTGATACATTTAAGGTATCTGTACAGCATGGTATTTTGACATACATTGTGAAATAATAACTAAAATCAACTTAATACAATATTAATACAATTAATCCATCACTTCATATGGTTACCTTTCTATTTTTATGATGAGAGTACTTAAGATCTACTCTCAGCAGATTTAAGGTTACAGTACATTATTATTAGCTGTAGTTACCATGCTGTAATTTTATGTCTCCAGAACTTACTCATCTTGAAACTAAAATATTTTAGCCTTTGATCAACATCTCCCCAATTCCTCCATTTACCTCAGCCCTTGGTAACCACTATTCTGTCCTGTTTTTATTAGTTTGATTGTTTTAAGTTCCAAAAATAAATGACATCATGCAGTATTGGCCTTTGTAGGCTTTGTCTGTTTCATTTAGCATAATGTCATCCAGGTTCATTCATGTTGTTGCAAATGGCAAGGTTTCCTTTTTTTTTTTAAGGCTGAATGATATTCCAGTATATATTCTCTCTCTCTCTGTGTATGTATATATGTATGTATATCACAATTAAGTCTCATTTAACTTATCTTAAAAATGGAGATGATAAAGCCTGCCATACCTACTTTGTAAAGGTGCTGTAAAGATCTTCTCAGTTAATATATGTAAAAGACATTAATCTGACTTCTAATGTTACTGTTGCTAATTTAGAACCTTGTCCTTTGAGAATTGTGAAACAGAGAAACTTTATTATTCATTTTTATCTGTTCAAGACCCTTATAAAAGACTCTTTGTTGACATATTTTTTCATTAACTGCACCACCAGTAAAGTAAATTTCATCCCTCCTCTCTCCTTCAGAATTACTCCCTTTACCCTTGGCCTCATATATACGCTAATTCAATTATGAACTAATTCTTATCTAAGTGGCATTGAGTGAAGTGACTGATAAATTAATTCACATTAAATGTGGCTTTTTGGATGACTACCATAATAATCCTTCAAGAGCTATATATCCTTAAACATTCCTTTTTGTTTAAAGGCAGTATATTAAATGCTATGATAAATTATATGCAATCTGAATGTCAGTTGTATTTCTAATTGTTGTTTAATGTTCCATTATATCGAATTAATTTTATTTTCTAAAACCTAGTCCAAAAAAGGGAACATTTCTAATTGTTGCATAGTATTCCATTCTATTTTATGATGTTAATTCCATTTTATAAAGCCAGAGAGTCTGAAAAGGGAGGTTGGTTAACTTAATTCCTATAATGAAATACCACTGAGTCATTAGAAATCATAATGTACATCTATATTGGTTTGGGAATATTTTATGAATGTTATTAATTTCATAAAAATATTAAATTATCTATAATATGATATTTGTATTGTGTATGCATTTGTACTTGTGTTTGTCTAAAAATATGTGCATTTATATATAATATTCACAGTGATCAAATTATTTTTAATATTTTTCTTCTCTGGATTTTCAGATATTTCATGTAATAGTCAATTTAAGTCATATTAAAATTAAGTTAAATGCATTTGAAAAGACCATAAATCTGGGAAAGATTGAAGGCGGGAGGAGAAGGGGATGACCGAGGATGAGATGGTTGGATGGCATCACCAACTCAATGGACATGAGTTTGAGTAAACTCCGGGAGTTGGCTATGGACAGGGAGGCCTGGCATGCTGCAGTCCATGAGGTCGCAGAGAGTCAGATACAACTGAGCAACTGAACTGAACTGCTGTTACCTATTTTAACAGGTGCCAGTGATTTATTCATTTAGATGATATTTACTGAGCACTTGGAAGGTGAATGATAAATTAACAGACTGTACTTGTGTGTACCCCATCATTTAATGAAGGAAACCAATATAAATAAAATTATCACACATATGTACAAGCACAAAAGGTAAGAGCTGTAAGGGAAATGTTAAGTGAGTTTCTGAAACTCGCGGGTGGGATGCGTATCTTTTAAAAAGGCTTTATTGACAAAGTGGGGTGTTGGCTGAGATCAGAGGGATACAAGTAGGTGGTGTTTGGTGGCGAGATAACTGAAGAAAGGTCCCCAACAGTGGGAACTCTGTGTCTAAGACCTGGGGTGGGAGGGAGCCTGCCACCTGCCACTTGAGAGGAGCTGATTGAAAGCCAGTGAGAGTGAAGCACGGAGGGGACAGGAGGAAGCTGCTTGAGCATGATTCTGGTTCTCTTGGACTCGACAACTTTGTCTTGCAGACAGCACCTTTCACTTCCACCTCTGATCTTCACCTGACAGCTCAGGTAGGTGCTATAAGGAGACCCCCTTTAAACTTAAAATCTTGGTCTGCCGCTCATCCTTCCCAACCCAATTTCTGTCTGCTTGAACAACCACTTTTCATTGCTTTCTGGAGAGGATAAGTGGGTACTGTTCTGCTTACATCAGTGGAAGGGTCTGCTGGTAACAGACAGGGGAAGGAAGAAAGCTGAGCAACTTTCAACATTTCCACTAACAGGTCACACTAGAGATGGTAAACACTGCCCACACTGCAGAAAGTGCTTTGATCATCTGTGCCACCAAACCCTATCATTTCTGCCAAGGCGATCTGAAGGATCTTCAAACTTGGGAGAAGAATTATTTTTCAGGAACTTCCTACAGGGAATACTGCTACATTTGGTGGTTGTATTAAGTGCCCATTAGGCTTTCCCAGCCCAGGTGCTTGTGATGGTAATACAAATTTACTGTGATTCTACCAGTACTAGCCAGATTCAAGGAATTGTGCTCCTGGAATTTGTGTATTTCAATGGCATCATTTTAATCTCCACCATCAGACCACAGAAGAGAAATGCAAACAAGCAAAATGGCTGTCTGAGGAGGTCTTACAAATAGCTGTGAGAAAAAGAGAAGCCAAAAGCAAAGGAGAAAAGGAAAGATATACCCATTTGAATGCAGAGATCCAAAGAATAGCAAGGAGAGATAAGAAAGCCTTCCTCAGTGATCAATGCAAAGAAATAGAGGAAAACAAAAGAATGGGAAAGACTAGAGCTCTCTTCAAGAAAATCAGAGATACCAAGGGAACATTTCATGCAGAGATGGGCTCAATAAAGGACAGAAATGGTATGGTCCTAACAGAAGCAGAAGATATTAAGAAGGGGTGGCAAGAATACACAGAACGATACAAAAAATATCTTCACAACCCAGATAACCACAGTGGTATGATTACTCACCTAGAGCCAGACATCCTGAAATGCAAAGTCAAGTGGGCCTTAAGAAGCATTGCTACGAACAAAGCTAGTGGAGGTGATGGAATTCCAGTTGAGCTATTTCAAATCCTAAAAGATGATGCTGTGAAAGTATTGCACTCAATATGCCAGCAAATTTGGAAAACTCAGCAGTGGCCACAAGACGGGAAAAGGTCAGTTTTCATTCCAGTCCCAAAAAAAAGGCAATGCCAAAGAATGTTCAAACTACCACACAGTTGCACTCATCTTACATGCTAGTATAGTAATGCTGAAAATTTTCCAAGCCAGGCTTCAACAATACGTGAACCATGAACTTCGAGATGTTTAAGCTGGTTTTAGAAAAGGCAGAAGAACCAGAGATCAAATTGCCAACATCCGCTGGATTATCGTAAAAGCAAGAGAGTTCCAGAAAAACATCTATTTCTGCTTTATTGAGTATGTCAAAGCCTTTGACTGTGTGGATCACCACACACACTGGAAAATTCTGAAAGAGATGGGAATACCAGACCACCTAACCTGCCTCTTGAGAAACCTGTATGCGGGTCAGGAAGCAACAGTTAGAACTAGACATGGAACAACAGACTGTTCCCAAATAGGGAAAGGGTTACATCAAGGTTGTATATTGTCACCCTGCTTATTTAACTTATATGCAGAATACATCATGAGAAATGCTGGGCTGGATGAAGCACAAGCTGGAATCAAGATTGCCTGGAGAAATATCAATAACCTCAGATATGCAGATGACACCACCCTTATGGCAGCAAGTGAAGAAGAACTAAAGAGCCTCTTGATGAAAATGAAAGAGTAGAATAAAAAAGTTGGCTTAAAGCTCAACATTCAGAAAACTAAGACCATGGCATCTGGTCCCATCACTTCATGGCAGATAGATGGGGAAACAGTGGAAACAGTGACAGACTTTATTGTTTTGGGCTCTAAAATCACTGCAGATGGTGACTGCAGCCATGAAATCAAAAGACACTTACTCCTTGGAAGAAAGTTATGACCAACCTAGACAGCATATTAAAAAGCAGAGACATTACTTTGCCAACAAAGCTCTGGCTAGTCAAGAAAATGGTTTTTCCAGTAGTCATGTGAGAGTTGGGCTATAATGAGAGCTGAGTGTTGAAGAATTGATGCTTTTGAACTGTGGTGTTAGAGAAGACTCTTGAGAGTCCCTTGGACTGCAAGGAGTTCCAACCAGTCCATCGTAAAGGAGATCAGTCCTGAATATTCATTGGAAGGACTGATGCTGAAGTTGAAACTCCAATACTTTGGCCACCTAATGCAAAGAACTGACTCATTTGAAAAGACCATGTTGCTGGGAAAGATTGAAGGCAGGAGGAGAAGGGGACAACAGAGGATGAGATGGTTGGATGGCATCACCAACTCAGTGGACATGAGTTTGAGTGAACTCCGAGAGTTGGTGATGCACAGGGAGGCCTGGCGTGCTGCAGCATGAGGTCACAAGGAGTTGGACATGACTGAGCAACTAAACTGAACTGATCAGGCCACATAATTAGCAGTAGGTAGAAGGTGAAAGAGTTGTGAGAATATAATCTTCCTTCTCAACTGGCTATACCGTTTTGCTGGTCAAAATAGAATAACCTTAAATAGTGGGAGAAAGATGTAAGGATGTAAGGTCGAACTAGCAACATAGAGAGTTTCTAAGCTAGGGTGTTTTCTGGGGGCTCCAGCTATGCATGGACAATCCTTTATTTTTGGAGTTTGCATTTTTTGTCCAAGGAGTGCAGAGCCAAATTCTACTGACTCTTGGACTTTCCAGAGATTGCTCTTTAGATTGGATTCAGTCAAGAGTTTGTACACCTGAAAGTACCACATTATTGTAATTTGACTATACTTGAATTTTAAAAAATGAGTTTGTACAACCATTTCCCTTTCTTCCTATCCTCACTCTGCAAAGACACATTTTAAGATTGAAACCCATTTTTAACTTCAAGATACGTGATAAATCAGTGTGTCTAATAGAAAGTTCCAAACTTTGTCAGAGAGAAAGGTGAAATTTTTAAAGCCAGATATTGAAATGGTGGCAGTAACTGATCAGTAAAGCAGAAGTTTCTGTAATTGTTAATAAACAAAATACACAGAGCCCAGATGTTGTAGCCAGAGCAGGAGTTTCATTGGGGCATCAGCGTTGGCTTTGTCATTTATAACTGATGTGACCCTTGGCGATGAGGCGTAACCATTTTCAACTTCAGGAGTCTCACCCCTAAGGAGGAATGATAAAAGCTTGCAAAATTATGATGAAAATTAAAATTGATTAAATAGTATCAAGTGCGTGAGCGTGTTGTAGCCTAGTGACTAGAGCATTTTACTTGCTTTCAACCAATACTAGTAATCACCATCAGATCAGATCGGTCGCTCAGTCGTGTCCGACTCTTTGTGACCCCGTGAATCCCAGCACGCCAGGCCTCCCTGTCTCTCACCAACTCCCGGAGTTCACTCAGACTCATATGCTAAACCGTAGTAAGCTCCCTCTGACTTGCTGTAGTTGGATGATTCTATTGTTAGATACGTGTCTTCTCACTTTTGTACTTCTTCACTTTTGAAGTTGAAATGAGTTTATATAGCTATACCATAGAAATTGTTGTATTTGGGGTGTTCGTGGAGAGGGATACTGTTTTGGGGATGGGTATTTTAGCTATATAATCAGCTAGAATGGACGGTGTTTGATACTGATGTAGAACAAATTTAAAAGAAAAAACTCGTGTTTCCTATATAAATATGTGATGTCAGTGTATTATCTTGATGGCAGGTATGGAGGCCAGGCAGACGTGGGTTGGGATCCCCAGTCTATCACTTCATACTGTGGTTCTCAGTCCTGGCTGTACCTTAGAATCCCCTGTTAGGGTGCCACCCCAGGTGATTAAATCAATGTCTGGGTGAGAAAGGGGGATGGTAAGAAGATCTGAGCATTGCTACTTGTTAAAAAAACAAACATTCATGTCAGGTTAAGAATTTGATAGCTATATGCGTTAAGGCCATCTGTGTATCCTCTGTGAAACTTAATGTATTGGTTTCCTGGGGCTGCCTTAACAAAGCCCTGCAAACTGTGGGGATTAGAATACCAGAAATATATCGCCTCGTGTTTTGGAACCCAGAAATCTAAATAAAATCAAAGCACTGGCAGGCAGACAAAGAACTTCCTCTGAAGGTCCTAGAAAAATATATCTGTTTCATGCTTTTCTCCTATCTTCTTGTAGCGTTAGGTGTTCCTTGGCCATCACCTCCTTCTCGTGTCTTTTCAGTCATCTTCCTTACACACCTGTCTGTCTCTGTGTCCAAATTTCCTCATTGTATAGGGTTACCAGTCATAGTGAATCAGGACCAACCCTAATGACCTTTTTTTTTTTTTGCATCTTATTTCCTTTTTAAAGACCATATTGTTAAGCACAGTCACATTCTCTGGTATTGGGGTTAGGACTTACTGTTTGGTGAGGACTTAATGTTATGGGTTTGGTGTTCAACCCATAACACAGGGGATGCATCTGGAACATGGAGATAATAACCATACTTCTTCCACTGTCTTGTTAATAGAATGAAATTGGATCATTTGTATGCTGGCCATAGCATCTAGCTAAAAATAAGCAATTCTAATGTTAGCTACATTGTCGGGATCATTTATTGTGATATTTTGTTCTTGTTATTTACACGGTCCTCTTCTCTTCTTAAAGAAACAGCCAAGACTTTTGAGTTGCTTTGGCTCAGGGGAGGCTTTTATTGTAGTTAAGAGGTGCCAGCTGACTGAAAATGTTCTTGTCTTTTGAGCCATCATGAAAAGTGTCCCAGAGCAGAAAGCCGAATCGTGCTACCCGTACCACACGTTTACCAGGAAACGATTACCGTTAGGTGAGATATGGGGCCACGCTGTCAATTTTCTTGAGCACTCCAAAAAATCCAATTTGTATATGAAAGCTACCAAAGATCAAGTGTTAGCAATTATTTCCATCTCTTCTAAACTCCAGTGTCAATGATGTCATGTTGGTAGCTTGAAATTGATTGTGATAGGTGTACTTAAACCACTGAAATCAGTAAACACCACAGACCAGAGGGTTTTGGTTTCTAGGTGACCTGATAATTAAATGTTTAAAGAACAGCCCTTTTGTTGTGGTGTTTTTTGTTTTTTTTTTTTCAGTTTCTGAAATTTGTAGTTTTAAAAGTTGGCCCCATCAGGGCAGAGTAGATAGTATGTCATAATAATGCCATAAGAATTAATATATACCTGCCTAAAGTAGGTCATGTTATAAATAAGTATGGCCCTTGACAGTTTGGAGAAATATTTGTACACATAATGTCTTTTCATCTTCAAAATAGCCATGGAAGATGATCACTATTAACTCTGTTATATAGATGAAGACACTAACTGCTCAAGGAGGTTTATGAAATTTCCTGAGGTCACACGGTTAGTGAAAGGTTAGCGAATTCATGAACATAGACTCAAACTCAAGACTGCTAAATCCACCCTCTGTGGCTCATCTCATTTAGGACGTTATAAGGAGTATCAGAGATACCAAAGGAACATTTCATGCAAAGATGGGCTCGATAAAGGACAGAAATGGTATGGACCTAACAGAAGCAGAAGATATTAAGAAGAGGTGGCAAAAATACACAGAAGAACTGTACAAAAAAGAGCTTCACGACCCAGATAATCACGATGGTGTGATCACTGACCTAGAGCCGGACATCCTGGAATGTGAAGTCAAGTGGGCCTTAGAAAGCATCACTATGAAGAAAGCTAGTGGAGGTGATAGAATTCCAGTTGAGCTATTCCAAATCTTGAAAGATGATGCTCTGAAAGTGCTGCACTCAATATGCCAGCAAATTTGGAAAACTCAGCAGTGGCCACAGGACTGGAAAAGGTCAGTTTTCATTCCAGTCCCAAAGAAAGGCAAGGCCAAAGAATGCACAAACTACAGCACAATTGCACTCATCTCACACGCTAGGGAGAAGGCAATGGCACCCCACTCCAGTACTCTTGCCTGGAAAATCCCATGGATGGAGGAGCCTGATAGGCTGCAGTCCATAGGGTCGCGAAGAGTCAGACACGACTGAGCAACTTGACTTTCACTTCTCACTTTCATGCATTGGAGAAGGAAATGGCTTCTCCCACTCCAGTGTTCTTGCCTGGAGAATCCCAGGGACGGGGGAGCCTGGTTGGCTGCCGTCTGTGGGGTCGCACAGAGTCGGACATGACTAAAGTGACTTAGCAGCAGTAGCAGCAGCACACACTATGCTTAAAATTCTCCAAGCCAGGCTTCAGCAATATGTGAACCGTGAACCTCCTGATGTTCAAGCTGGTTTTAGAAAAGGGAGAGGAACCAGAGATCAAATTGCCAACATCTGCTGGATCATGGAAAAAGCAAGAGAGTTCCAGAAAAACATCTATTTCTGCTTTATTGACTGTGCCAAAGGATTTGACTGTGTGGATCACAATAAACTGTGGAAAATTCTGAAAGAGATGGGAATACCAGACCACCTGATCTGCCTCTTGAGAAATTTGTATGCAAGTCAGGAAGCAACAGTTACAACTGGACTTGGAACAGCAGACTGGTTCCAACTAGGAAAAGGAGTACGTCAAGGCTGTATATTGTCACCCTGTTTATTTAACTTATATGCAGAGTACATCATGAAAAACGCTGGACTGGAAGAAACACAAGCTGGAATCAAGATTGCCGGGAGAAATATCAATCACCTCAGATATGCAGATGACACCACCCTTATGGCAGAAAGTGAAGAGGAACTCAAAAGCCTCTTGATGAAAGTGAAAGTGGAGAATGAAAAAGTGGGCTTAAAGCTCAACATTCAGAAAACGAAGATCATGGCATCCAGTCCCACCACTTCATGGGAAATAGATGGGAAAACAGTGGAAACAGTGTCAGACTTTATTTTTCTGGGCTCCAAAATCACTGCAGATGGTGACTGCAGCCATGAAATGAAAAGACGCTTACTCCTCGGAAGGAAAGTTATGACCAACCTAGGTAGCATATTCAAAAGCAGAGACATTACTTTGCCAACAAAGGTTCGTCTAGTCAAGGCTATGGTTTTTCCTGTGGTCATGTATGGATGTGACAGTTGGACTGTGAAGAAGGCTGAGTGCTGAAGAATTGATGCTTTTGAACTGTGGTGTTGGAGAAGACTCTTGAGGGTTCCTTGGACTGCAAGGAGATCCAACCAGTCCATTCTGAAGGAGATCAGCCCTGGGATTTCTTTGGAAGGAATGATGGTAAAGCTGAAACTCCAGTACTTTGGCCACCTCATGTGAAGAGTTGACTCATTGGCAAAGACTCTGATGCTGGGAGGGATTGGGGGCAGGAGGAGAAGGGGACGACAGAGGATGAGATGGCTGGATGGCATCACTGACTTGATGGATGTGAGTCTGAGTGAACTCTGGGAGTTGGTGATGGACAGGGAGGCCTGGTGTACTGCAATTCATGGGGTCGCAATGAGTCCAGCACGACTGAGCAACTGATCTGATCTGATCTGATCTGAAGGAGTAATGGGGATATCGTAGATTGTGTAAGACCTGTTTTTCTGACCTAGCAAAGTAAGTCATGCGTGAATTAATGAATTAGTTGGATAAAGGGAAATTCATCAGTTCTTGAGAGTTCCTGAAGAATCTATGAAACACCACCATGATTTTACCCTGACCATTCCTTTTCTTGGGAAGTTGGCAATTCCAACCCACACTGAGACTTCAGAGCAAGATAGTGATCATTAATTGAGGGCATAGTAGGTCCCCATCCTCAAACAGATTATCCACATGGCATTTCCTAGAGCACCAGGGAGTTACCAGCAAGAGCAAATACTGGCTATGACTGGAATGTCAGCTCTCACTTCTCCAAGCCACCTTCAGATGGTGTAAAGCAGAAACACAAATATCCTTTCCTAAGAAGTGGGAGAAGTTTCCTCCCGAGGAAAGTAAGAAGCACAGTGGACAACCCCCCAACTCGCTCCACACTGAGAAGAGAACTAGGCTAGAAGGTACCTCTTTTTGTAAAATTACAATTCCTTTTATCCAACTCATTCATTAATTCATGCATGACTTAACTTTGCTAGGTCAGAAAAACAGGTCTTACACAATCTACGACATCCCCATTACTCCTTATACAAGAAAAGAGATATTTCCTGTATTCTACCTGGTCCCTAGGAAGCAAGGAATCAAGGCATGTTTCAGCCTCAGAAAGACAGCCTCGCCCCCTAAAGCAGCTCCAAGACTTTGCTTTTTGATCATCTACAGACTGGATCTAATGTCAAAATCACTGAAGTATAGTTAGGGACTGTTTATCTGTCAAACCAGAGTTAGCCAGGCCTCCCAGGTAAATCACTGGGTTCAAACTTCTTATTTTATCTTCAAAGGTAATTTCTTGAGTTTAAAACAAATAAACATCAAAAACAACAATAAAACGCTTTTTAAATAGATCCTAATCAGTATGCATATTTTTAAAACGTTGGCTTCAAGCCATGTACATCAACAAAAAAGAAGTAAAAATGTAGTGGATATTTTAGCCTTTTATTATTTTGAAACAATTGCAAACATAAAAGGTTTAAAGTAATAATTTTTATTGAGAACCATTTGAAAATCAGTTTGCCTCCTAATGCCCATGTTGTTGTTCAGTCGCTCAGTCATGTCTGATTGTTTGCGAACCTATGGACTGCAGCATGCCAGACTTCCCTGTCTATCACCACTCCTGGATTTTGTTCAAATTCATATCCGTTGAGCCGGTGATGCCATCTAATCATCTTATCCTCTGTCGTCCGCTTCTCCTGCTTTCAATCTTTCCCAGCATCAGGGTCTTTTCCAATGAGTTGGCTCTTTGTGTCAGGTGGCCAAAGTATTGGAGCTTCAGCTTCAGCATCAGTCCTTCCAGTGAATATTCAGGGTTAATTTCCTTTAGGATTGACTGGTTTGATCTCCGTGCAGTCCAAGGAACTCTAAAGAGTCTATTCCAGCATCACAGTTTGAAGGCATTGATTCTTTGGTGCTCAGCCTTTTTTATTGTCCAGGTGAGCCATGAATATTTTTAGATCTCACACACAAGAACATTTCTCTTACAAAAGCTCAGCATCACCATCAAAATAAAGATATTGGCATTTGCTACATAACTGATGTTTAATCCTCAGGCCCAACTCATTATTCGAAAGGTGTCTCTTACAGGGGGAAAAAAAAGTTAGTTCAAGATTATACATTGCAAAATATTTAACTTCAAAACATTTTAGACATATGAATACTAGCTTCCCTATATGTTTGTGTTTATGTATATTTAGCTCCATATTCTCTTTTTTTACTATGTATTTTAATTCATTCGTTCACTCATTTAATGGAGACAGGATGTGCATTAAGAAACCCTTTTAAGAAATGAAGGGAAAAGTCCTAGTGAATAAAACTAAAGTATCAACTTCTAAAGATGTCATCACAGACATTTTACTCAAACTAAAAGTAAAACCTAGAAATTAGATTTTTAAAGGACAGTTTTTATTGCACTTCTTTAGTGTAAAAATGATAATAGCAACTAATGCTTATCAAACATTGTACCAACCTTTTTACAATATATTTTCTTATTTAATCCTCACATAACTAAGCAGGTGTTATTGTTATTGTCTCTGTTTTATATTTGAGGCATCTGAATATGTTTGTCATCTTTTCCAGCTAAATTTGTAAAGGCGATTTTTACTACCAGCACAAACTTCCAACAGTTATGTGGGTTGCATTAAATGATGTTTTTCTCACCTCACTGATGTCAGAACATGTAGTACCATTCCCTTTTGAAGTGTTTTTGGAATCCCAAGGCAGAAAGGCACTCAGTTATTAAAATACTCCTGTGACTTTTCTCTGAATTAGATTTTGGTTGTGTAGCCTCTTCGTCAAACTTCTTCAGCCCTATGGAAAACTCTTTCCACAGTGAGAGAGTTCTGATTTTCTTTGTCCCTAAGTCTTCTGAAAGAAGGCAGAAGATAAGGTGAAGAAGAAAAAAAAAAAAACTGTCATTTTTGCATAGTTGTTCAGAAATATATGATACAGCATATCTGGTGAGGTCCCTTGCTTTCACTTACTTTTCACACAGTGCCACCCCTCGGGTCCATTGGGTATCATCTGTTGGCATGTGCTGGTTTGGATTTTCTGAAAGGTGGATGCTGAGATGAAGATAGTAGTGCAAAAGGTCTATTATAGAGGAACTTGCGGGACTAAAAGAAAGGAGTCAAGAAGGGGCAGGGGGAGCCATCAGGCCGGGTCTTAGATCAGAGGCGTCTGTGCCAGTCTGGTGGGCAGCCCTGGAGCAGAGGCAGGTGTCCAGAAGCATCTTACACCCAGCAGAAATGGGGATGTCCTTGTGCCATCCCCTTGTACAGTCGTTTGCATCTAGAATAGCTTGAACTCAGTTCAAAAGCTGAGGGGGATCCTGATGAAGCCAACAAAAAGGCTGTTAGCAAATCACAGCCCTTTTACTTGGACAGCAAATTACTTCTTGAAGGGGCAACTGAATGGCAAGTCTGCATCTGCAACAGGGCGGTGTACTGGTGAAATATTCTGGGGGGAGCTGAGACTGGACACAGAGCCAGAGGACGGCTTTTCCAGTTTTGGTTTCTCTATGTCCTGGTCCTGGCATCTGGAGCCTTACTTTCCTCCTTTGTAAAATGGAGCGTAATATACATCAACCATTGAGAGTGGTGGAAAGGCATAAATGAGGCTTTGCAGATGCTATTGTGGTACATAAAAATGCTTTGCATTTTATTGTGGTGGGTGTATTATTATTGTTATTCTTGAATAGCGTTCATTCATAAAGTGAATAACTTTTATGAATACACCCCAATTTACATATCCACTTCACTTTCTTTAAAGTTATCTTTTATTGGAGTGTAGTTGAGTTAAAATGTGTTAGTTTTTAGTGAACAACAAAGTGAATCATATATATATATGTGTGTGTATACGCACACACATGCATACGTACATATATACCCCTCTCTTTGGGATTCTTTTCCCATATAGGTCACCAGAGTATTCAGTAGAGTTGCCTGTGCTATGCTGTAGGTTCTTATTAGTTGTCTATTGTATATATAGTAGTGTGTATATGTCAATCCCAGTCTCCTAATTTATCACCCCCCCCCATAACTGTTAGTTTGTTTTCTACATCTGTGACTCAATTTCTATTTTGTAAACAGGTTCATTTTACTATGTTTTAGATTTCACATATAAGTGATACCATACTTGTCTTTCTCTGTCTGACATACTTAGTATGACAGTCTCTAAGTCTGATATACTTAGTGTGACAGTCTCTAAGTCTGACATACTTAGTGTGACAGTCTCTAAGTCTGACATACTTAGTGTGACAGTCTCTAAGTCTGATATACTTAGTGTGACAGTCTCTAAGTCTGATATACTTTGTATGACAGTCTCTAAGTCTGATTACTTTGTATGACAGTCTCTAGGTCCATCCATGTCACTGCAAATGGCATTATTTATTTATTTATTTTTTTTAATGGCTGGGTAGTAATTCCATTGTGTATATGTATCACATCTTCTTTATCCATTCTTCTTTCGAAGGACATTTAGGTTGCTTTAATGCCCGGACTGTTATAAAGAGTGCTACAATGAACACTGGGATGCAAATATCTTTTCAGATTAATGGTTTTATCCAGATATATGCCCAAGAATGGAATTGCAGGGTCATATGATAGTTCTGTTTTTGGTTTTTTAAGGAATCTCCATACTTTTCTCCATAGTGGCTGCTCCCATGTAATTCCCACCAAGAACATAGGTTCTGAGTGAGTTTCCCTACTGGAAACAGAAAATAGGAGTTGGTTGTGACCCTGGAAAAGAAGTAAGAGAACGTGGAGAGAAAACTTGAAGCTGGAGAGTTGGAAAAAGGCTATAGACTTGGGGACATGGCCCCTCTTCATGACGTGCAGTGTGAGCTGGTGAAATTACTGAAGTAACAAAATGCTATCTTAGGAAGGGATTTTTCCCTGATGCAAAGCTTTGCTTGAGCTAAACTTTAACCTGCCTTAGAACAAAACTAAGTTAGAAGCAATGGATACAGAGGTGAAGACAAACAGGGAGTCTTAGCAGGAATTTGGGAAAGTCATGGAATGGAGCTCAGTTAAAGTTTCACCAAAACTCTGAAGGATGTTAGGACCCAGCTGACTTCTGGATTACATATTTTTGATATTTAAATAATAAATGTGTGATTCATTTATAATTCAGATGTGTTCTTTTAGGGGAAAATATCTTGGCTTTAAAAATCTAATATAGTTACATGCACAGGCTAAATTTAAGCATATTATGTAATTCACCACAATTTCTGGACTTTTTTTCCCCACTGTGGGTGTTTTCCTCCAGCACTTTCTTTGTTGAAGGTGAATAAGGGCCTTGGAAGAAGACAATGGCATCTTCCCATCCCTGCCCAAAATTATTTAAATGAGGCTCCAGAAGTGTCCTTCGTTCCTTTTATAAATAATTGTCTATTTCCAAAGGCTGGTGTTGGTCTGTCTTGGGTGTGAAAATTGCATTGCAGGATAATTACTTGGAGCATTAATTGTTCTCCTTTGTGGAGGGAAATCGTCTCCCTCTCATGTGATTCTCTGGTCACTTGATCTCCCTCAGATTGATAGCCTCAGGTTTGCTAGACTACAGGACAGGACTGTGTATTTTTTTATTGAAATTATATTTTGATCTGTGAGGATACATGCTACAAGGAAGTCGGTGGGGAGAAAATAGAACATAGCATGTTAAAACCAACTATCAGACATTTTTTCCCTCCAACTTTCCTTTTTAAATTATGGCACAGTGAAACTGATTTTGGTGTATATAGTTCTTTAAACTTGATAACATGTATAGATCAGTGGAAACGTCAGTCAGGAAACAAAACAATCCTGTTACCCTCCAGAAAAATCCTCCCTCAAGCCAGCCCTGCATGGTCAGAGTCTTCTCCAACTGCTGACCTTGAGCAAACCACCCATCTGTTATTCACTATAAAAAATTTCATATCAGTGGAAGCTTACAGTATGAAACTGGCATTTTTCATTCAGCATAATGCCTTTGAGATTCATCCAAGTTTGTGCATTTCTAGCTTATTTATTATTGCTGAGTAGTATTCCATTTAAGGATATACCACAGTTTGTTTATTCATTCATCCATAAAGAACATTTGGGTTGTTTCCAATTTCACGATGTTATTCATAAAGCTATTAGGGATATTTATATACAGGATTTTGTATGCATATACTTCTTCATTTTCCTAGAGTAAATACTCAAGAATGGAATTGTTCATATTGGCTTTTGAAAACAAATTGGTGGCAAAAGTTATTCTTAAATTATTTTTGATTATCAATTCATCTCTACTCTTCTTTTAGAAATTCTCCTTTTATTGATTTTTATCCTTGCCCTGAATATGCAAACATGAAGGATTGCGGAAGTAATAGGATTGCTAGAAAATTTAGGCCCAAGCAGAAACCACTAAAAAGTGGTACATGTCTCTGACTATTCAAGAGTATTTGGGAAGAAAAGTTGCCAAGTTAATTAATAAAAAGGGGAAATGATAAGTTATGAATAGTTCATTTTCAGGATAATAGTTTCATTTTCATGGCACATTAAATCTGGCATTACCATACTGGAGTAGAACAGGATCTGACATAAACCCACCAAGGAAAACTTTGAGGGTTTCTGTGGTTAGGAATCTTTGTGGGTTGGTAGAAGGAAGGGTTTACCCTGCTTAATGGTTTCAGAAAGTTGGTTTGTCGAGTACTAAAGGGACACATCAGTGACACTTTGTGAATTAGATGTTTACTGAGGGTCTCATTGTTTAGCATAATTGTCATATGTAAAATGAGCTCAAGGTTTATTAAAAAAACAACAAAGTTTCATGTTTCAGTGGAGTGTTACAAACCTGTAAATCATTGTAGAGTATTTCTTTTTTCTGGCTTGACATTGTGAACAGTGCATTTCATGTACAAGTTAAACATTGTGGAAGAATCCCACTTTTGTAAAATTCCTGTTTGAAGATTTAAATACATTAAACTCTATCTACAATTCTACTCTCAAATGACTTTTTTGTTTTGTTTTCTCAGTGCCAAAAATTGATTTTATGAAAAAGACTGCCTCATTTAATCCATAAAACTACCAGAATCATCCTTGCATGGTTTGTTTTCTTATAGAACAAAGACCTTCTACCAGCATAGGACAATGACAGGTGGACACTTTCATGGCATAACTTGAAGGACAAATCAAAGCTCACCTGTTAAAAATATTTCTCTTGCTTCTCTGCCACATTTGGTATTTAAGGACCTTTATATATTCTTTAAACAATTATCTCCAATGAACCTGGCTAAAATTGGTACCTTATCTTGGGGACAGTATACCCTTATAGTTAAGAAAGTGATTTATAAATCCAGTCACTCAATGAATGTACCTATATTATTATTATTGTTTCACCAGTTTCAGTTCAGTCCCTCAGTTGTGTTCGACTCTGAAACTCCATGGACTGCAGCACACCAGGCTTCCCTGTCCATCACCAGATCCCGAAGCTTGCTCAAACTCATGCCCATTGAGTTGGTGATGTCATCCACCCATCTCATCCTCTGTTGTCCCCTTCTCCTCCTGCCTTCAATCTTTCCCAGCATCAGAGTCTTTTCCAGTGAGTCAGTTCTTCGCATCAGGTGGCCAGAGTATTGAAGCTTCAGCATCAGTCCTTCCTTTAGAATTGACTGGTTTGATCTCCTTGCTGTCCAAGGACCTCTTTAATGACAAAAAGCAGAGTGGGGAAAAGGAATACTATTTCATCAGTACAATTAAAATCTCTTCCATTGATAATCCTGCTGTCTCATATGTATTCCCCTAATTCTTTTAAAAGTCGATGTGTTAAAATGACAGTCCTTATTAAGGAATAGATAGATTTCATCCCATCAACATTTATTGAACTCATCCATAATCTATTTTCATTAACGATTGATTGCCAGGCATTTCATACTAATCATAGTAAAAAGTAATGTATCTGTGATACAGAAATTAATTTTTTTCTTCCCAAAGCTCCTTTCATTCCCCCACACAATCCCATATCCACTGAGAACACATCTTCTTCTATTTTGCGGTAGAACAGACATTCTTCTGCATATTGCAGTCACCCTGAATGTTTTCTTTAACCTTTATGGAGGGAAATTGTCAGACCGCCCTTCTGGTACACTGCACATTCTGATGATGGTTCTGAGGTCAGAGTTTGCCAGAAAATAAAGTGCAAGAAAAGTGAGGCCATAGACTGTTGAGAAGCTGTTTCTGGACTGGAATTAAGCCTTTCCCCATTGAGACCTAGAAAGTAGGCTGATGACTTAATGCATTTCATGATGATGGGTCTGCATGTGCCAAACAGTTTGTGTATATGTTTATGGAGGAAAAGCAGCCCTTTTCAGTTCCTCATCTTTTTCTTCAGCTTCAGACAGACCACAGAGGCTGGGGCACTGCTGGAGGCAAGGCTCACACCTCGCTTTGTTTTTCTGTCATTCGTCGCGTTGTCAGGGTACATTTCCAAACCATTTCCACAAGCATCACATTGTTTAATCCCTACCACATGCTTGTAGGTGTACCTTATGGGTTCTGTGGTATAGACGAAGAAACTGAAGGGTTACATGACTTGCCCAGTGTCACAGGGCTCATAAAAGGTAGACCATGGGTCCCTGTTTGCCCATTGAGCTCCATGTCCCTTTCCACTCTTCCACAGCTGAAGTGGAAGGAAAGGGATGCAGGTCCTGGCACAAGCCCTTTGGTCTCTATGTATCAAGAACAAGTGCCAACTCTGGGAAGGAGCTTGACACCAAAGGGGTACATTTATAAAGATACATGTGGTACCTCAATATTTTTCTAAAATAATGTGTGAGAAGAGCCTCTCTAGAGATATCACCAAGACTCACGTTCACCTAGTTCAGTTCAGTTCAGTCGCTCAGTCGTGTCCGACTCTTTGTGACCCCATGAATCGCAGCACACCAGGCCTCCCTGTCCATCACCAACTCCCGGAGTTCACTTAGACTCATGTCCATCGAGTCGGTAATGCCATCCAGCCATCTCATCCTCTGTCGTCCCCTTCTCCTCCTGCCCCCAATCCCTGCCAGAATCAGGGTCTTTTCCAATGAATCAACTCTTCGCATGAGGTGGCCAAAGTACTGGAGTTTCAGCTTTAGCATCATTCCTTCCAAAGAAATCCCAGGGCTGATCTCCTTGAAGTCCAAGGGACCCTCAAGAGTCTCCTCCAACACCACAGTTCAAAAGCATCGATTCTTTGGCGCTCAGCTTTCTTCACCTAGTTAGGGACTTTCAAAACGCCCAGTAATCCCACCATAAGCATTTATTTAATTCCCAAAACTCATTACTTGTTTTCCTCACGTGCTCTGGGGTCACCTTGTTGAGGTTCATACCTGGCTTCTGCCTCCCACCTGACTAGTTATTTCATGATCATGGAATTAACCACGATGATTTTCTAAGCACTCTTTGCTTCTGCCCCTTGAACCCCTGTCTGGAATAGACCCTTGCCGTCTTTCACATGACTAACGTCTGTGTGCTCATTAGAATGCCATTTTTCAGGAAGCCTGCACTGGCTTCATGAACTCTGTGTGAGGGTCAGAGGTCCTCTTCTGAGTGTCACAGCCATTCTTTTCGTGTTTCCATCTCAGCGCTCTTCACCCCTCTGTCATTCACCTCTTTTTTCCCTCTCTAGTGAGTGAGTGAGCTCCTAGGCCAGGAGTATCAGGCCTTTCATCTCCATACTTACAATTCTTAGCATAAGTCCTGTTACTTTGTAAGCACTTAATAAATGCTAAATTAATTAATACATGATGTATTTTTCCAAATTTAATCCTGACCTCTGTTACTTAGTTCTTCACCCATTCAGATACAGTTTTGTCTCCTCCCCATCCCTCTTAAACCTTTTTTTTTTCCAGTTTATTTTTCACCTCTGTCACTTCCCTACCTTTCCTTTCACCTCCCTCCCTATTTGCCTTTTCCCCTCATTCCTTCTAGCCTTCCTTTCTACCTTATGGACAATTGCTTCTGGGTACTTGCTATGTGGTAAGGACACACAAGAGTCCCCAAAACAAAATGGTGAAAAATGCAGACAATTTCCCTACATTTAGGGCACTAACATTCTAGTGATCAGGGAGACAGACAATGGGCAAATAGTAAAAAGAAAATAGTTTTAAAATTTGTCGCTGCTGCAAAGAAATAAATTAATAAATTTATTGAAAATAGCTGACATTACCTTAAACAAGGTGTGTTACAGAGTCCAACCTTGCTCTGCTCATTGCACAATAGGCCAGTATTCCAAGAGACAAGGTTTGAGGCAAGGAAGAGACTTTAATTGAGGAGCTGGAAGACCAAGAAGATGTCAGGCTAGCACCTCAAAATAACCATCATATGGGGTCTGGATGCCAGGTTCTGTTATAGACCAGAGATGAGGGGAGGTTAGGAAGCAAAGTGAAAAGGCCATTAATCTTCAAACGTATCCTGGAATGGCAAGCCTCAGGCTGGGGATGGTATTAATTTCTTCCTTCCTGCCATCCGCAGGTGGACAGGGTTCTGAACAAAGGCACTCTAGTTTAACAGGCAGAGGGGCAGAATTCTCTGAGGCAGGCCATTCTGTATGATTATAATAACAAAATCAACAAAAAGCAAGTCAGAAAACAGTTCCAACACGAAATCAGAATTGGCTTCTCCCTGCAACAGGTGGGCGGGGAAGACTTCTCTAAGATCGAGCCAGCTGAGTTGAAACTTGAGTGAGCTGGAGGTGTTCGAGGAGCAGACAACAGAGGAGTGGACGGACACTGAGGGAACGTTTGAGAGCACAAAGTGAATGCCTTGTGCCTTGTACCACTGTTTCTTAAGTGCAGTGGGAGGCTGGTAGATTTTCACAGGAAAGTGGCATGATCAGATAACCATGTTTAAAATGTAGCAGTGAGTGCTATATGAAGAGTAGAGTATTAGGGCCCAATGTGGGAAGATTTCTGGAAGAGAGACTGGAAGAAGGCTGTGGACGTGGTCCAGGGAAGACCTGACAGTGGTCTGGACCAGGTTGGTAACTGGAAACAGAGATCATCTTTTTGGTATCTTTGCTTCTTTTCAGAAGAACAGTGTAACCTTCAAGGCCCATACAGTGTAACCTTCAAGGCCCATAGTTAGACTGCTTTTCTTCGTGAATTGGCCCTGAGAATCAGTCTGGCACTTAGAGGAGCTACAGGAATTCAAGCTTTCATCAGTCATCGTGGTCATTCTGGACCACTCTTTTAGGAAGTAGCAGTTGGACCTTTTTGAATGATCATCAGAAGTTCCAGCAAGCACCAGATAAACCCAGTGTTCTCTGAGAACTGTCCAGTCACTGAAGGTATTAACTTTCTTAAAGCACTATGTTTCTTTTCCTACTTACTGAGTCTCCTAATGACAGGTCTAAATGTTATTATTGTAATTATTAACTGTAAAAGAATCAGCACTTCTCAACGCTAGTTCAGTATACAGAATAACATATACTTACTGTGTTCTTTCCACACAGAACTTTATAATGTTTCATATCATTTTTTTTTCTATTTCATACAACAGTGTTAGAGATTGAGGTATTATAATTTAATTTGCAGATCTTCCAAACAGGAAATTCTCATAATGTGCCAAATTTTTCATTTGGACTGTGAGTTCCAAATCATTTATATTTTCTGTCTTTTGAATTGCAAATTATCAAGAAAGTTGGCAATGTTTTCACTCCATGTACATGAAAGATTGTTGTTAGGCCATGTAAATAAATGTTCCTAAGGCAGCATTTCTCAAAGACTCAAGTTGATGCTTGAGCTATTAATAGATATCATTGCCAAATAAAGCTCCTGATTTCCTGTCATTTTTTTTAAAATGATAGTTTAACTGAAATCCACTTCTTCAGGAAGGGATTTATTAAATGAGATATGCTGTGAAGCTCTCAAAGTGGGCATGAGGTGGGGAGAAGGTACCATATTTCTCAAAGTAAATCAACAAAATAGCCCGTCTACACAAAGCTTCTAGAAGTAGTGGTCTGTGGAATACACATAAGGAACATCATTTGAAGGTGTTTATATGTTCCAAAAGCAGTTTGGAAGATTATTCTTTAGACCAGAAGAAATATCACTTCAATGTTTAATACACTTCATATACTTGACTGGATTTACTCATGCTATTAATACTACTTAGATCAACATAGAATAGTAACTCCACAACATGAAAAATTTTAAAGGCTACTGTATTATGTTTATAAATGAGAAAACTCAGAGTCATTAGATGAGGTGAATTGCCTGTGGTGGCAGCTGGTTAGAGGAAGGACCCAGTATTTTATTCCTTATTCTGCTATGTTGGTGTCCACCATAAATGAGTGAAAGACTTAAGCTTATCTCAGACTTCCTTCCTCCTGTTAGGACCTCTCTTCCTTTTCCCAAATCATTACTCTGGATCATACACCTGTTAACAATTATGATGACAAATACATAAGTTATCTAAAACCACAAAGTACTGTAAAGGGGATTGTCCAAACCAAAGAAGCCAGAAGTGAATGCGGATAGGTAGAAGTTCCAAAATTTAAGTTCAAAAAGTCAATAACTCATGACTTTAGGAGTGTTATTGGCTAGAGGAACGCTGGGGTCTTATTGATCACTCACCCAGTATGAGTCATCAGTGTAACAGAGCTGTGAGAAAAGCTAATGTTCTCTTAGGATGCATGACCAGAAATACAACTTCCAGGATAAAAGAGGAACACTCAGATGTGCTAATGTGTCTTCTCCTGGAACACTGGCTAAACATTCAGAAATGTGAATAGCAGTTGCTTCCATTATCTTAAGAGAATCTCATCCCTAGTTTGCTCTTTTTCTGTGACTTCCTAGAGCACATGATGCCAGCTGACTCTCCCACTTCCTCTTTGATTACCTATATTCCTTCGTTTCTAACAAGCTGTGTCTTAACAGAGCAGTTAATTGTTTATGCCAGTAGGGGACATCCCTTGGATTTCTTTTTTTTTTTTTAATTTTTTTTGGTGTGTTTTCTTTTTTTTTTTTAACTCAATGATTTATTTATTATTATTATTATTTTTTACTTTACAGTATTGTATTGGTTTTGCTGTACATCAGCATGAATCCACCACGGGTATACACGTGTTCCCCATCCTGAACCTCCCTCCCTCCTCCCTCCCCGTACCATCCCTCTGGGTCATCTCAGTGCACCAGCCCCAAGCATCCAGTATCATGCGTCGAACCTGGACTGGGAGCCAGATGCAGGCAATCCCTTCCCAGCTTCTCCTTTTATCTTGAATTCCTTGGAAACTGAAGGCAAGTGGCGGGATTCAGGATTTGATCTTTATTTTGCCAAAATCTGTGAATGATGGAGGTCACCTAGCCATATACTTTAGTCCTTTGCTTCCTTGATATTTAAAAGTTTCATGAGGAGAAAATACATTCAAAGCAAGCAAACAAATCTAATGGTACAATTTCACATATTATTTCGGGGTGGGGGTGGTAATCCAAAAATGAATAAATTATACTTGTTAAGGTCTATTAATTCTGGATTAGGAGACTGTAGTTAAGAATTACATAGAAAAAATACATATATATTTGTTTTTTTTTTTTCTTCCAAATGCCAGACATCCAAGACATGTAAAAGTTACTACTGTTATCCCAGTTTTCAAAGTTACTAGTGGGGAATATAGACATGTTAATAAACATTTTGTTTCCTTAATTTTGGCATTTAAGGGGAAACAAGAGGATTTGGAGAGATGGAAACAGGAAGACGGAGAAGGAGGTATTGTCACCGAAACAAAGGCAGAAGTGGAAAGACAGGATACTGGGAGATTACAAGTGTAGCGACAAAAGATGCATGTTAGTTTTGAAAATGGGCATTTGTCAAAAAATTGCTCGTAATATTCTTTCCAGGCCTTGTCTATTGTGCTGTGTGTTCTGTGACATAATTTACTACTATTCAGTAAACTCAATTTAACAAGTATTTATTGAGTCTCTGTATGTGCTGGATAGTCTGTTGATTATTTGGAGTCTCAAAGATAAGTATTTAACTAGAAACCACTTACAGTCAAATGGAAGAGATACTTTGCACATACATATAACAGAAATGCAATGCAGAACTGGCCATAGGTCACCAAAATGGGAAGAAATTGCCTTTGGTGGCTCATAAGTGGGTTATGTCACCATTTCATATCAATAAGGCTGCCAACAGGGAACAGAATCCAACTCAGATGATTCAAAAAACTTTAATGAAGAAACTATTTTTAGAGGTCTGGATGGGTTCAAGGGAGCTAAAAAGGGATGTTGAGGTTGCAGAAGTAGCAATCACGGGAAGCTATTAGCCCTAAAGCGGCCAGGAGAGGAAATGGTTTCCTGAAGCCAGGGGAGGAGAGAGGCATGGAGACCTGCCCCACAGGAGCTGGCGTCATCAGGAAAAGCAGGCACTGCCTGAAAACATGGCCTCAAACAAGGAGAGAGGGAGAAGTATCTCCAACTGTCTCTCTTCCCACCTTCTCATTTCTTGCTGCCTCATCCCACTGGCCAAGGCCAACTCACACTTGGCTGCTGTGGGAGGTTGGATAATGCAGTGAGTGAGGTCAGCTTTCTGGGACACAGAGTAGAGCAGGGAAAGATAGAAGAGCAAACTAAGGATGACGAAGGAGATAGAGGTATCAAAAAGGAGCAGGTCTCATAATGATACAAGCCTTGGCACTTAATGACATGGTTGGTATCAGGGAAGGGCATTCCCAGGGCCATGAACAGATTGAGGAGAGGCAAGGGAGTAGAAAATCAAGAGACAATAATTCAAATTGGCTAATATATGCAATATAAAATATATGGCATATGTTGGGTAAGTGGTCTGGAGAAGAGATGGAGGGAGGAAGCCTTAGATGTCTAGCCAGATGGTTTGTACTGTGGTTAGTAGTCAAATAGTTTTGACCTAAAATAATAGCATGTTGGAAGAAGTAATCTAGTGTCACAAAGGAGAGCTTGGTGCTGTAGAGACTCTACACGGAAAAACCAGGCAGGAGTATATTGCAGTGTTCAAAATTTGCAATTATGTTGGTCCTAAAAAGGTATTGGAAAAGGGAATAAAACAGGAAATTATGGTTCTGGAACCAACAAGGCTTAGCAATGGGTTAGACATGGAAGGAGATGTAGGAATAAAGGCTTTGGACCTGGGTGATCTGTGTAATATCCTAACACAAGGAAGGAAGTCAGCAAGAAGTCGGACTGAGGAAGGCAGCAGTGAATTCATTTTCTTTTACTTGATGGGGGATGATAATTTGGAAATGGGTTGCAGCATGAAGTTGCAGATTTGGGAGTCAATCGCATAGAGATGGAAATTGCCTAAAATGAAAAGGGTTGTCAAGAATAGACAATAACATTAAATTTGTTAGAGGAAATTTAGTGAGTAACATCTTAGTAAATGTAATTATTAAAAAAAAGAGTTTAATACAGGATGTAGACAGAATTATTTTGAAGTAAAAGAAGAATGGGGGATACATACTGGGCCTTTAGAGTACATTAAAAGAGGTATTTTTCAAGGTAAAATATTTCTGAGTGTTATTTTCTCTGACAGGCAAGAGATTGTTGGGTTGGGTTGTTCTGTAAATTACTCTTCCAGAGACTTTGATGGTCAAGAATCAGCATTAGCGGAGATCAAATGTGGGGAGGTGACAGAATGAATGTGGTTTTGTTTTTCTGGTAAAGGAGATATGAGCCTGTTTACAGGGAGAGGGGAAGTGATTCTGCTGGTCTCATGTTTTCTGCCTGCTTTTGTGTAAATGAAACAGTGTTTGTTTTCTTTAATAGAATTTATTAACAATATGCTGCTGCTGCTGCTAAGTCACTTCAGTCGTGTCCGACTCTGTGTGACCCCATGGATGGTAGCCCACCAGGCTCCCCCGTCCCTGGGATTCTCCAGGCAAGAACACTGGAGTGGGGTGCCATTGCCTTCTCTGAGCAATATGCTAAAAGTCCATGAGATGGAGACACTAGTTTTTTAAAATGACCCAATAAGCAATTGGGGCTTCCCTAGTAGCTCTACTGGTAAAAAAAAAAACCACCTGCAATGCAGGAGACCCCAGTTCAATTCCTGAGTGGGGAAGATCCTCTGGAGGAGGGAACCCACTCCAGTATACTTGCCTGGAGAATTCCATGGACAAAGGAGCCCAGCATGCTGCAGTCCATGGGGGTGCAAAGAATTGGACATGACTGAGCGCCTTTCAATGAGTAATTAAATTGCCATAATATCCCAATTTTTAAAGTAGAAAGCTAAAGTTCTTTTTTTGTTGTTGTTGAAAATTTTAAAAGAAATTCTTTAAAGGACACCAGTAGCATGTTTTTTCCTGGACATACAGTCTTTTTCTCTGAAACATCACAATTTTTTTGAAAAGTCGACTTCTTGCAGAGTATGATTTTTATTTTTGTGGATTTTGACCAGTGATGGTGACATAAAGTATTTTCTGCCACCCTTTTAATGATCATATGGTAGATGCTTAAAAAATACCTTTTAGTATTTTTCTGAGCTCTTTCATAGTGAAATTGTGTGTCTGGATTGCTGAGTTTTGTATTTGTATGTTTAGAAGTAGATTTTTAAGGATGTGCAGTTATTCTTTCAGTTGTCTCTACTCAGAGCACTCAGGTTACACTTCCTGCTGTCTTGAAGTCAGTCAGGGTCACATGAGTTGCTTTGGCTAATGAAAAGTAAGTAAAAGAGACGCATTTAAGAGTTGGTACACCTCCCCATGCTCTGTTCTCCTTTGGCTAATCCATGTTAGCATCAGAAGGCTGGAGCGATGAAGGCTCATCCTAGCACCCTGAATGACCTTCAGCCTGTGTTCTTCATGAAACCTAAGTGATAAACTTTGTTACTATAAGCATAGGTTACCAAATGTTTTCTGAAGAAGACAGGGAAGAAAATGTTTTTGACTCTTTTTAGGTCATACAGTCTCTGCCACAACTATGCAACTCTGCCATTGTAGCAAAAAAAGTAGTCAGGGAGAATAAGCACCCCCACCAAAAAAAAGGAGCATGGTTCTGTTTCAATAAAACTTTATTTGTAAAAGTGGGCAGCAGCCAAATCCATCCTGTAGACCATATTTTAATAACATGTGCTATAAGCCACTGAGTTCTTGAGTTTGTTATAGCACATATAACCTAGGCTATACTGTCTGATATGATACTGCTATGTCAAAGGAATTCTTTTTGAGGTCTGAAGAAATACAGTGGTAATTTGTGTTTCTCTATGAGACTTTTTTTTTTAAAGGCACCATGCACAATTGATTTGGGTTTAGATCTTTGCTTAATCTGACTGAGTCATATCTGGAATCAAAGAAATAGTGACATAAAAATTGCATGGAAGAGCTAATTTTTAAGTGGTGCAAACATTTAGAAATTTTCATCAAAATAAAACACACAGAAGAGAACACCAAAAGAGCACCTCTCTGAGAAGATACGGTGAAGGTGAGAGAATAGCATCTAGGGAAAAAAATTATGTCCAACCAGGGGTCAGAAGGAGGTTTTCTCACTTCTTCCATTTCACTTAAACCCTATTAAAAATGAAATTTGAGTTCACATGATAATTTTTGAGGTCCACAAAGAGCCCCCAGTAGGCTTCAGGGACACTAGTAACTTTCTGTTTGTTGAGTTCATTGTCAATTGTATAGTTGTGGTCTCTTTGTAAAGATGCATATAACTGCACAGTTGCAACAAATGCCCTTTTTTTGCACTTAGTATACTTAAAATTTATAATGAATTATTTAACGAAGTGAAGTAAGACAAATTGTTTCTGAAGGCAGTGGTGAAGCTGGGTGATGCTAAATTTTTGAACTGGCTCCCAAACTGCCTTATTAAAAAAAAAAAAACAAAACTTCCCTTAGTCAACCTTTCAACTATTGGATATCTTTTTGGTGAGAAAAATGCATTGGATTTTCTCCTTACATTAACAGTGAGAGTCATGTCAGCCAAATTTGTTCCATTCCTCACATTTTCTGATATAAAGGCCAAGGGTATCTTCTTCCCTTCAGCCATTATGTCTTATCTCCTGTCATTTATGTGGCTGATTTCTTGCTTCTTGCAAACAGAAGTCTGAGCCAAGGATTCCTAATGGGAGCTAGAAGGTCTTATTCAGCAGAATCAAAATCCATGGCAAATAGATCCAGGGAAAGAGGCAAGCACAGAGGCAATGAGGAAGGAAAATTATGCACTTAATTGTCTGGTCTACAAACAGTCTGAATCCAGATAAAATGGCTTCACAGTATATATATATGTATCATATATTTGGAACATAGTAAGTAGGAAATTCTGATTAAAAACAAAAACATATGCCAGTAATTTTAGAATCCTGTTTTTAATTATATTTTGCTCACTATATGTAACAGTAAAAATTTTAATATGTCCATAGTTAATTCATCATTCCATAGATGTCATATTCTGTCTTTTTTTGTTTTAAACCTGGTTTTATTAGCCATATTGGACAATTAATATTTTCTTAGTCCTGTGCCATGAATGATGTTGATTTTCTACAGGGATAATTTATTTCATCTCCTTTTAATAGAAACTTTGGCTTAATATCTTGATAGCATAAGTTAATATGATTACATTATTTAAAATAAAAGATGTGTTAATTTTGTTTTTAAATTAAACTTTGGAACATAGCATACGTTTTCAGTAATAAACCACACTGAATTCATTATGCACTATATGAACATAGCAGAGTGGCTTACATAGTATTTTTCAAGATCTATTTTCTCATATTGAAGTTTTTATAATAATTTTTCATCAATATGAATATTTTCAAAAATAATGATGCAGAGTTTGACATTTTACAAAGCACATGTTGAAGTTCCTAACTGTAACAGGAAAAGCATGAACTAAAAGTAGAAGTAACTAGCTGCTGCTCAGTCGCTTCAGTCGTGTCCGGCTCTGTGCAACCCCATAGACGGCAGCCCACAAGGCTCCCCCGTCCCTGGGATTCTCCAGGCAAGAACACTAGAACTAAGTTTAATTTCCGTCTGTGCTACTTGTTTACTCTGTGGTCTGGAACAACTTAGTTTCTCTGAACATCAGTTCCGTTCTGTGTATAACAAATACAGATTCCTACCTCATGTAGTTTTGTCTGAAACAAATGGGATAGTGCACATTCAGTACATGGTCCTGTCTCTTGTCTTCCAAAGATTATATCTCCTTTAAGTTGCACAATAGCCCTATTGGAAAATGATTGTTTCAATCAACTGCTTTAAATAACAGTCCTGAAATGCTGGTGGCTTACACCCAGAGGTCTTCTGGCCTCACACCCAGAATAGGCCAGCAGCTTTGCACTGACTTACCACATTTCCAGATCTTTTTCTTGGAACTTAAGCTCATGTAGTGTTTGGGGTGGCATTTTTCCATGGAGTAGGGAAAGCAAGGGACAGAGCCAAACTTTTGCTTGAACACGACCTATGACACCTCTGCTCACATTCCATTGGCCAGTGCGGGTTAATGAAGAGGATATGTTAATGAAGACGAAAAGGTGAATCAATAATGGGAAATAATATAATATGCCCCATGGTGTTATCAATTAGGCAATAATCAATGCAGTAGTGAGTAATGCAGTAATGGCCTTTTTCATAAAGTTCTAGTCAAAAGGTGATGGTAACTGATACCCCAGCCAACATAACTCAAAATGAAGAAATACATAATAAAACAAACAAAAAAAGAAACTATGGGAGAATTTACAGTCATGTAAAGGTTTACAAAAGCTATATTTGTGTACCTATAAATATGATGTAGTTTGAAGGGGGGCATATATGTTACTTTTATCTATGTATAACTTATACATGAGCTAGTTAATTATGAATTTATCTGTGTATCTTTTAAGACCAAATTAATATATATATATATATATATATAAAAATCAGCAAACAGGCTTTTCCCATATATAAAGAATAGATTGTTTCAGAGTTTAAAATATAATAAGATTAACTTTTAAATTGAGTTGAAAAAAGTATAAGTTACAGATAAATTGAGTTACTAGAATGGTTTCACTTTTAAAAACTGAATTAAGGGTTTTGAAATTAATTTATTTTTTAACAAATTATGCTCAATGAAAGTTTCATGTATTAACTTGTCTTTTGACCAACTGTTTTGAATAAAAAACAATTATTTTAAAACTTAAGTTTTCACATTTATAGCCCTGCCTCAAAGTTTTCTCTGTAATAAACATGAACTGTAGTCTCCTGGCAGGTAAAAGCTCCATTGGCATTGGACTGATATTGCACGGACAGTTACCACAGTGTGCACTGAGTCCTCCAAACCAGTAACTTCTTTGAGATAATTCATTTTAATCTTATGCGTTTTTGATTAATGTTGGGAATATTCTTAAATTACATTCTTAATATCCCATTTTAATTAATGGGAAACATTTTGGGACAGTTTGAGAGCCTTGCTTATGTATCTTTTGTTTTAGTTTTAAAAAGTATATGTGTGAAAAGAATTCTGAAGAAAGACTCATACCTTGGCAGTTTAGTGGTTAGAAGCATGGACCTGTAATCAGACAGACCTGCCTCATTTCTGATCTCACTCTACTACTCTCCAGATTTGTGTTTGGGAAAGTTTGCATAGTCTTTATTAAACTCAGTTTCCTCGTGTGAAAAACAGTATAATAGGTTTGCTCTGATAATTAAATTAGAACTCCTGTGCCTGGCAGGTTATTGCTGTTCAGTCACTCAATTGTTTCTGACTCTTTGCGACCCCATGGACTGCAGCACGCCATGCTTCCCTGTCCTTCAACAATGCAGTGTCAGTCATTAAATCATAACCTTTGTACTATCCACCATTTAACATAAGGCATGATGTTTGGACATACAGATTACTAACAAAGAATCACTAATACACACCTGTAAAATGCTTAAATATGTTTTGAGTACATAAATGAAAGGGCATTATTAAGTACCAACTTTATCAAGAGCACTCTATTAGCTGCTTAAAGATAAGAGAGATGTGAAAAATCACCAGTGATGCCTAGCCTAACAGAAGGGGCATTAAAAGTTACAGTGCTCTGCATTAAACATGTACAGTAGATAGACATTTCTTTGCATAAAACTCTATACAGTGATCTAACATTTTTGGATAGGCCTCAGAGAATTGTAATATACAAAAGTCTGAGATGTTGCTGGAAAACCACTATGAATTTTCTCATTGTAAGAATTTTCTCTACATATGAAATTTTCTCATTTCATATGTAGAAATGAATGACTGAACTAGTGATTGACTCTAGGTCTCTGTCAAGCAGATGCTTCAATTTTGTTTTCTTTTGCAATTTTAAATAAGTGCAGACTGATTGCTATTATAGCAGTAATTAATGTAGTGTAGTACTATAATAATGATCCAAGGTACTGGTGTATGTATCTGTTCCTGCATAGCAATCTCCCCCTTAAAAGTAGTAGCTTAAAGCACCAGTAAATACATATTATTATTTCATGTACTTTCTGTGAGTTAGGAGTTGTTAAAGTTGCTTAACTGATTCAGGGTCTCTTAAGAGGCTTTAGTCAAGTTGTCAACTGAGGCTGAAGATCTGGTTGGAATTGGAACGGCCACTTACTAGATGCTACGTTCACATGCCTGGAAGGTTAGTGCTGGTTGTAGGAGAGAGGCTTCAATTCCTTCCTACCTGGACTGCACCAAAGGGAAGTTTGAACACCTTAACATCATGGCAGCTGGATTCCCCCAGAATAAGTAATTCCAAAGGGCTCATGGCAGAAGCCACATAGAGTTTTATGATCCAGCCTTAGAAGTCATTTATGCAGTATCCCATAGTGATACATGCAGCCATAGGTGATAAAGGAGGTGACATAATGAAAGAATGAGTAAATGAACAGTAAGACCTGAGGATAACTGGGACGCATAGTAAGACACTGACTATAACAGTAAAAAATGAAAACCCAAAGTGTGTATTTCCAGGGTACTGGAGTTAACTGGAAGGATCTGAAAATACAAGTGAGGTTGGTGAAAATATCCTTTTTTAAGTATAACTTGTAGAATAAAAAGTAATAGGACAGATATATAATACTGAAAAGATAAATTTTTAAAATAAAATCATTTAACTTATTAGTAATGAAAAACTTGAACTGTCCTTTGAGGACAAAACTATTTTTAAGAACTAGATTAATGCTTGAAATGGTTACATGAAATTTCTGATCAAGACTTTTTTATGATGATCTCTTCAAATTCTTGATAAGCATCTTTAACAAGAAACTTCATTCACAGGAGGAGATAATAAAAGAATCAAATTCATCTTATACCCATTTAAGAATTACATCAAATTAGGTTTAAAGATTATAACAGCTCTTTCTTTTCAATTTGTTTTGATAATGTGGATGGATTTACAATCCAGTCACATTTTTTCCAAGTCTAGTGTTTCAAAATAATGATGAAGCTCTAATTTACAAAATGCATTGTGTTGTTGGATTAGGGATGTGACAACAGGTTTGGATGCCTATTTTTTTTTTAATCAGAAAAATGCCTCTAAAAAATACATCAGAAAGTGGACAGACAAATCAATATACAGTTATACAATATACAAATATGTAATATACAAATCACTATACTTGAATTTCAGGCAGCTGACTGGAGTTGTGAATAGCAGAGAATAACAAACAGAATAACCTTGTTTGCCATGCCCAGGTATAGTCCCCTCTATGACTTACACAAGACTGCGTGCTCGACACTATAAGTCTGTACACCTTATACACATGGGGAGGTCCACATTTTACAGTCAGTTGGCTGTTGAGATTGACGTTCAGGTGGTAGTTCATGATGTTTGCCAAATTTCCACATCATAGTGAAGCAGCGAAAGACTAGATGTGGTTCATCATTCCCACTGCCAGTAAGGACCAAGGGCTTTACAGTCTTACTCAGTATTTCCTTCTGTGTAAACCTAAAGAATCTCCTCACAGGTGGAGGAGGCTGTCCTGGGAGATCCAGCCAACTAGACATTGGTTGATTTTACTTCCACCCAAGAGAACGGAATCCACATCCTTTGACAGAGTTATTTATGATGCTCATGCAACATGTTAGTACAGTCACTCAGTCGTGTTCGACTCTTTGCAAACCCATGGACTACAGCACGCCAGGCTTCCCTGTCCATCACCAACTCTGAGAGCTTCCTCAAACTCATGTCCATCGAGTCGGTGATGCCATCCAACCATCTCATCCTCTGTCGTCATGTTAAGAGTCTGATAAATTAATTTTTTCTGTAATCCAATTCTGACATCTTTAAAGTTCTGGAAGTGTCTCAAACCTTTCAGTCATACTGCATTTTATGAATAAACATATTCATTCTTAATATGCTAATTTGAATGTTTGAAGATACATTAAGATATGCTCCTTTAAAATATTTCATACAGTGGTTTTCTAACTTGGCTGATCATGAAACTCAACTGGGAAGGTTTGTATGGTTTTTAAAAACTGATGATTTTAGGCATTGTTATTTATGACTGTTGCACTAGTAAGTATCCAAAATTGAATTTAAATGTAAAAGTCCAGGATTACTTCAGATGTAGGACAATCCAGAAGGATCAAAAATGATACCAGAATATTTGCTGGAACTCTGCTGTCTCATCTTATAGGCAGCAGCAGGCTTATTTCCTATGTTCACACTGTGCTTAGACTAAAGAGGGTGTCTGTTTCCTAACAGCTCCCACAAGGAGCTCACTACTGAGTCTCATTTTCTTACTGCTGAGCCATGCAATGTGGTCATTACAGAGCAGTGCTCTAGCTGGCCAGAGCTGTCCCATGTGCCCACTCTTGTAATGAAAAGTAGAGAGTCAGTTCCATCCAAACTACATCACTGAGATGCAGGAGAAGGAGTGCTTAGTTGCTAAGTTATATCTGACTGTGACTCCATGGAATATAGCCTGCCAGGCTTCTCTGTCCATGGGATTTTCCAGGCAAGAATACTGGAGTGGGTGGCCATTTCCTCCTCTAGGGAATCTTCCCGACCCAGGGATCAAACTCATGTCTCCTGCATTGCAGGTGGATTCTTTACCCGCTGAACCATCCAGGAAGCCCCACAGGAGAGGCAGGATTCCTCAAAGGAAACATGAAATGGTATAATCAGAAAAAATATATACTTGGCGACACTCCCACTCTCCCCCACCCTGC
Source organism: Bison bison bison (assembly GCF_000754665.1). Classification (NCBI taxonomy): domain Eukaryota; kingdom Metazoa; phylum Chordata; class Mammalia; order Artiodactyla; family Bovidae; genus Bison; species Bison bison. Next base: position 11,658,875 of record NW_011495051.1, on the reverse strand, counting down.
CCTCCAAATCCATTATATCAGCTAATCTGAATTTTAGAGGAGTAGGATTTGGATCTTCATTTTGAAAGAGTTCCCCAGGAATTTAGAAACCACTGGTCTACTGTATATTGTAGCCTTTATAATTTCTAGATAGATAGGATAACAGAAAACTAAGTGGATCATTAATTTTTACTGAAGCTGAATCGATAGCCTGAGCTTCAAAGTCACACCAATTAGATCAGCAAAAAGTGTGTGAAGAGCACGGCTCTATCTGCTGTGAACCATTATCTCAGAAACTGTGTCACTCAGCATGAATGTCCATTGGATAAATCCCTGTTAATATCATTTCTTCATGACTTGATGTGCATCTTTCCTTCAGATCAAAGAGATTGCTTATCTAATTGTCTTAGCCTTTTTACTCTAGATGCAAGGAAGGTCAAAGGGAAAGTTATTGTCTTGCCACACTAGTAGCTATAGTCTCTGTAGCTGTTCTATCTTCTCTGTCTTTCATCATAACTTTGTTATTCAGTGTCTCATATTATAATAATAATAGAAAACACAGTAAATCATATTCAGAGGAGAAATTTGGAAATACTCATTAAGTTTCATAGCTATAAAAATAATTTATAAAAAATGCCTATACACATGTGAATATATATATATATATACACTTACAACAAAAAGGCAAAAGGGGCATTGATTTTACTTCATTAACTACAAGTATTTCTAGTGAATTTAGTTAAACAAGCTCTTGCTTAGCACCTACTAGATGTTGATGCTGCTGCTGCTAAGTCGCTTCAGTCATGTCCGACTCTGTGCGACCCCATAGACAGCAGCCCACCAGGCTCCCCTGTCCCTGGGATTCTCCAGGCAAGAATACTGGAGTGGGTTGCCATTTCTTTCTCCAATGCATAAAAGTGAAAAGTGAAAAGTGAAAGTGAAGTCGCTCAGTCATGTCCAACTCTTAGCGACCCCATGGACTGCAGCCTACCAGGCTCCTCTGTCCATGGGATTTTCCAGGCAAGAGTACTGGAGTGGGGTGCCATTGCCTTCTCCAACCTCTAAAGACCTGTGTAAATAACTGCAAACCATGCAGACTCTCTCAAGGTGTATATGAGGGTCCATTTATTAAGAATAGCAATAAATCTTAACAGACAACTAGATAGAGCTAATGTGACAATTATTTCTGGATAGATTGAATATACTGCACCAAGGTATTTCAGCTTGGGTCTGAAGCTTAAATGAGATTTCTTAAATGATTTAGTGACAGTGTGGCCAGTGATGAGAGGGCTCATATCTGGGGCAGGTGACCTTCCCTTGACTCTTGGCTCTGCCATTTAAAGCTGCCGTGTGTCCCTCATCAAGTTTCTTTGGCTCTTTAACCTTCTGTTTCCCATAAATCAAACCATATCTGCACCTACTCTGTAGGGTGACTGCAAAGATTTAATGGCATAGTTTACATAAAACAGCATAAGCATTAATAGAAATATTGGTTATTGATATTATTGGTCTTTGAGATATACCCTATAATTTTAACTCTCCTGTAGCTGATATTATACACCCAAAATAGAGATAATATCTGTTAACTTACTCAGAGACCCAAGTCTAATAGCAAATCTCTCTCAATATTTGAAATAATTCAAAGTCCCTAAGCACTAGTTATCTCACACTGTCTTTACTTTCCCAGTTCCTGCCACTGCACCTCATGGCTTAAGGTAGCCACATGGCTTAAAATAAAAAGTTTGCAATCACCAACCCCTGTCTGAATTTGCTCTGAAAAATTTGGTGTGCATTTTCCTCTTACTAGAAATTTTGATATTACTTGTTCAGTTCAGTCGCTCAGTTGTGTCTGACTCTTTGCGACCCCATAGACTGCAGCAAGCCAGGCCTCCCTGGCCATGTCCAACTCCTGGAGTTTACTGAAACTCATTGAATTAGTGATGCCATCCAGCCACCTCATCTCTGTCATCCCCTTCTCCTCCTACCTTCAGTCTTTCCCAGCATGTGAAAAGGTTTTAAATTTTCTGATGACCCACAAAAGTTCGAGTTCATGCATTGATTGTTCCTTTCTTGAGACAGAAAACACTAAGTTACATACAGTAGTTGACACTGGCTTCAAATTAAATCCAAACTGAAACCGCAGGTTTAACAAGTTTCAATATTGGGGAGGAATCTGTTTACTCATTAACGGATAGTTCACACTGAGGACATTTCGTCCTTGATCCAATTGTCCCTTCAGAACTAGGAATACAAGAAACGTTCAAAACACTCCCTCTCTTCCTGTCCTGCATTCAAATTAAGGTAAATTATCTTTTTTTTTTTTTTTTTTGAGGCCAAACGTTCATGATATAACAAGGAAATGAAAGATGTCACAGCCTTACCATGTGTCATAGCTAGATGGAACAATGTTTGCTTGAATGACATCTGCAAATTACAATAACAATGTAACTGAAAGAAATCAAAGATGACACAAATTGATGGAGAAGTATAACATGTTCATGCATTGGAAGAATCAATATAGTGAAAATGAATATACAATCCAAAGCAATCTATAGATTCAGTGCAATCCCTATCAAGATACCAATGGTATTTTTCACAGAACTAGAACAAATAATTTCACAATTTGTATGGAAATACAAAAAACCTTGAATAGCCAAAGCAATCTTGAGAAAGAAGAATGCAACTGGAGGAATCAACCTGCCTGACTTCAGGCTCTACTGCAAAGCCACAGCCATCAAGACGATACAGTACTGGCACAAAGACAGAAATACAGATCAATGGAACAAAATAGAAAGCCCAGAGAAAAATTCATGTGCCTAAGGACACCTTATCTTTGACAAACGAGGCAGGAATATAAATGAAGAAAAGACAATCTCTTTAACAAGTGGTGCTGGGAAAACTGGTCAACCACTTGTAAAAGAATGAAACTAGAACACTTTCTACCACCATACACAAAAAGAAACTCAAAATGGATTAAAGATCTAAATGTAAGACCAGAAACCATAAAACTCCTAGAGGGAAACATAGGCAAAGCACTCTCTGACATAAATCACAGTAGGATCCTCTATGACCCACTTCCCAGAGAAATGGAAATAAAAGCAAAAATAAACAAATGGAACCTAATTAAACTTAAAAGCTTTTGCACAATGAAGGAAACTATAAGCAAGGTGAAAAGACAGAATGGGAGAAAATAATAGCAAATGAAGCAACTGGCAAAGAATCTCAAAAATATACCACAGCTCATGCAGCTCAATACCAGAAAAATAAATGACCCAATTAAAAAATGGGCCAAATAACTAAACAGACATTTCTCCAAAGAAGACATACAGATAGCTAACAAACACTTGAAAAGATGCTGAACATCACTCATTATCAGAGAAATGCAAATCAAAACCATGGGGTACTATCTCACACCGGTCAGAATGGCTGCTATCAAAATGTCTTCAAACAATAAATGCTGGAGAGGGTGTGGAGAAAAGGGAACCCTCTTATACTGTTGGTGGGAATGCAAACTAGTACAGCCACTATGGAGAACAGTGTGGCAATTTTCTTTAACAGAAACTGGAAAGAGAACTTTCATATGACCCAGCAATCCCACTGCTGGGCATACACACTGAGGAAAGCAGAATTGAAAGAGACTCATGTACCCCAGTGTTCATTGCAGCACTGTTTACAATAGCTAGGACATGGAAGCAACCTAATTGTCCATCGGCAGACAAGTGGATAAGAAAGTTGTGGTACCTATACACAATGGAATATTATTCATCTATTAAAAAGAATGCATTTGAATCAGTTCTAATGAGGTGGATAAAACTGGAGCCTATTATACGAGTGAAATAAGTCAGAAAGAAAAACACCAGTAGAGTTTATTAACGCATATATATGGAATTTAGAAAGATAGTAACAATGACCGTATATGCAAGACAGCAAAAGAGACACAGAGATAAAGAACAGATTTTGGACTCTGGGAGAAGGCAAGGGTGGGATGATTTGAAAGAATAGCATTGAAACATATATATTACTATATGTGAAATAGATCGCCAGTCCAGGTTCAATGCATGAGACGGGGGCTCAGGCTCAGTGAACTGGGACAACTCTGAGGGATGGGATGGGGAGGGAGGTGGGAGGGCGGTTCAGGATGGGGGACACATGTACCCCCATGGCTGATTCATGTCAATGTATGGCAAAAACCACTATAATATTGTAAAGTAATTAGCCTCCAATTAAAATAAATTAATTAGTTTTTTTAAAAAAGAATGCAACTGAAAAAATAAGTAAACTCTTCTTTATCCATCTGACATTTAACCTAAATGTTCATGGACATTTAGTTTGTTTCTGTGTCTTGGCTGTTGTGAATAGTGCTGCTGTGAACATAGGAGTACATGCATCTTTTTGAGTTACAGTTTTATCTGAGTATATGCCTAGGAGTACTACTGTGCCAACAAAGGTCCATCTAGTCAAGGCTATGGTTTTTCCTGTGGTCATGTATGGATGTGACAGTTGGACTGGACTGTGAAGAAAGCTGAGCACCGAAGAATTGATGCTTTTGACCTGTGGTGTTGCAGAAGACTCTTGAGAGTCCCAAGGAGATCCAACCAGTCCATCCTAAAGGAGATCAGTCCCGGGTGTTCATTGGAAGGAATGATGCTAAAGCTGAAACTCCAGTACTTTGGCCACCTCATGCAAAGAGTTGACTCATTGGAAAAGACCCCGATGCTGGGAGGGATTGGGGGCAGGAGGAGAAGGGGATGACAGAGGATGAGATGGCTGGATGGCATCACCGACTCGATGGACATGAGTTTGGGTAAACTCTGGGAGTTGGCAATGGACAGGGAAGCCTGGCGTGCTGCGATTCATGGGGTCACAAAGAGTCGGACTCGACTGAGCGACTGAACTGAACTGATGTCGAGGAGTGGGATTGCTGGATAATATGGTAACTCTATGTTTAGTTTTCTGAGAAACCTTCATACTGTTTTCGATAGTGGCTGCACCATCTTGCAGTCCTACCAACAGCGTAGGAGGGTTCTCCACACCCTCCCCAGAATTTGTTATTCATAGACTTTTAAAAGATGGCTCTTTTGACCAGTGTGAGGAAGTACTCTTTGTAGTTTTGATTTGCATTTCTCTAATAATTAGTGATGTTGATCATCTTTTCATGTGCCTGCTGACTATCTGTATGTGGTCTTCTGCCTATTTTCAACTGGGTTAGTTTTGTTATTTTTGTTGAGTTGTATGAGTTGTTTATATATTGTGGAGATTAAGTCCTTGTTGACTGCATCATTTGCAAATACTCTCTCCCATTCCATAGGTCGTCTTTTCATTTTTTTGTGGTTTCTTTTGCTGTGCAAAAGCTGCTGTTGAAGAAGTCCCACAATGGAATACTACTCAGCCATAAAAAGAATGAAATAATGTCATTTGCAGCAGCATAGATACAACTGGAGATCCTCATATTAAGTGAAGTAAGTCAGAAAAAGAAAGGCAAGTACTGTACTTATATATGGAATCCACAATATGGCACCAATTAACTTATCTAGAAAACAGACTCACAGACATAGAGATCAGACTTGAGGTTGCCAAAGGCGAGTGGGGCTAGAGAAGGAATGATTGGGAGTTTGGAGTTGATAAATGCAATTGAATGGACAGAGTAAAATCCTACTGTATAGCACAGGGAACTACATTCAGTCTCCTGGGATAAACCATAATGGAAAATAATATTAAAAACAATGTGTATATGTATATAACTGTGTCGCTTTGCTGTACAAAAAGAAATTAGTTATACTTCAATTAAAAGCGAAAAAATAAATACAGGTATCCTTTGGTCTCTTTATCCTCTTTACAGTAGATGGATTCTCTCCTTTTAACAAGGTATCTCTAATCCAGAAGTCATTGTAGGACTAATTGGCTTTGAAACATCTACACAATATCCTGACACCTCAGCGGAAGCCAAAATTTGCAACTGTCTATTGTCTTTGTCAAGAATGGACTAGTTAGTTGATTATATTCAAGCTCATCCTTGTGTAGGGTCTGGGCTTTATGGAACTCACTTGGTATTCAAAGCAAACACTTGGGGGGACTCTGATGACAGCTCACATCATCATGGGAGACCTTTGGACACCACTACACAGATTTGCCAAATGTGTTTACATTTAATTAGGAGAACTCTTCTCAACCAGGAGAAAGCTGATGAATGAGAAGCTTAATTGTTTAGAAATTTGCATCCCCTCCAACAGACAAACAAAAGGAAACAAAATTAAAATACCATCTTGTTAAAGAAAAATGATTTGCAGAGAGAAAAAAACTACTGGATGATGAAGTTGTTCCCCTCAAATACTAGGTTGTACTTCCAATTTAAAATGAAGTGTTGTGTTTTTATCCCATTTTAGGGAGCTCAGGTCACCTTAGCCTCTGATCTCCTTTGTGGTCCTATTCTCTCTTCCTCTCTCAGAATGAGCTCAGAACTAATGGATAAGATCCCGATTCTATCTGTGCTGCATATCAGTAGTATGAATGTCAATAAAACACCTGACTTCTTCCAAACTCAGGTTTTCTTATCTGTAAAATGCCAGTGATGATAATACCTATCAGAAAATTTATGTGAGGATTGAATTAAACCAAGAATATGAAAGGACCATCTCCAAAACTGTGAGTCTTTATTATTAGCATCTAGTGACTTCTTTAAAGGAATAATATCAATATTAATTCATCATTGCCGTCATGAAGACCTTTGTTTATTCCAAAGCAAATAGTTGCTGCTTTATTCATTTAAGCCAGTTTCTACTTTTCTGTCTCCAGAAATGAAACAACTGGTGCCCGCTTAGCCTTTCCTTGGTTTTATTAAGGTTCATCATGTCGTAGTGATAAAAACATCTGTATCATCCTGTCTTCACCATTTTCATAAGTATTTCATGAGTATTTACTATGCTGAGCATTAAACCACATTATATAATTAACACTCCAACAATTGTGATATGGTAACTAGAATTAAGACAACTTTAGAGATGAGGGGATTGGAGTTTGTAGAGAGCTTGTCAAGGTCATAGAGCTGGTAGGTGGCAGAGCCAGGTGCATACCCTCCTGTGTGCCTGATCCTCTGTGTACTGCCTGCTTTCCGTTGTTAGAAAGGATTGATGTGTTTTTGACACTGCATGTGGGGTAGTCACAAGAGCGAGAGTTCTTACCCAAGAGTCTAGGAGAGCCCTCAGGTGGGCTTTGAGAGTCTGATAAATCTATGGAATTGGATGCAATTGTTTTGGTAGTTGAGCAGCTTATGGATTCTTAGACTCAAGTCCAAAAGACTAGGACCCAGAGCCATATTCTAACTTACCTCTAACTGCTTGGATCTTTATCAAAGGAAACCCTTTCTCTAAATTCAGCATTAAAAACAATGGGCTTTCCAGCTACAGCTGCAAAGCTGCGCCTGCAGCAGGAGATGGGGAGCCAGTGGGGAGGGGCAGCAAACCTCTTTCAGGGTTCAGTCTCTTCGCAGAGAATTTACTGGGCAAAATTATGGGTGTCTGAGGCCATAGAACGATCAGGAAATACAAACACAAAATTTTCCTGCAACACTGCCCCATCAGCAGAAGGACCGCAGAAGCAGAGTCAGGGGCGAAGGGTTTTCCACATCCTTTGAATCACATGGTTGATAACTTAGTTTAAGAAAAATAGAGCGGTGCACATAGGCCAAGAATGTCAGAATGGTTAGAATGTCAAGTCATAGTCTTAGGTCGTATCCTGTTTTTCTTCTTGATTAACTCTACAGTTTATGAAGATTTTATACCCAAAACCTTGGTTCTCTTATCTGACATAAATGTTCAGGTAGAGAGGTTAATAACCATAATTAATCTGTAAAATTGTTATGTGAAATACATGATTCATACATGCAGCTAGAATGGTACCTTGCATATGTATTAATGTTATTATTAATAATTATAAATAATAGTATTAGCATGGACATAATTGAAACCCCTATACCCCCTCCTCTTTTAAGTAAGAGGAGGCTTTCCTGGTGGCTCAGTGGTAAAGAATCAGCCTGCCAAGCAGGAGACGCAAGTCCGATCCCTGGGTTGAGATGATCCCCTGGAGAACAATATATAAAAGAACTTTCTGCAAATACAAGAAAATAAAAACTTTGTTATCTTTAGCTAATTGGTCTCTGGTGTTCTTAGTGTTGAGTTTTCTCTTTAAAAGCATTTATACATTGTTCCACTAAATATCTTAATTTTTAAATGAGCTTTTTATACAGTGGTATATGACCACCATGAGATGCTTTTTTGGGACCAGTTTTAGTCTTTGCATCCATTTTCCCCCAGTTTAATGAAGAGAACAGACAGGGTAATTACTTCCTATTTTTCACTTACTCAATGCCAGTGATTTTTACAGAGAAAAATGTGTTTTATCTAAAATGACATCCATTTAAAAACATCAAAAACTTATTCCTATAATTGACTAACAATTGAAAGCAAACCTAGAAACAGAAAAAGGCAGAGTTTCCTGTACTAAGAGCCCTGGTATTATAATTGGAGTCTCTTCTCTTCAGTCCTGAAGGTTTAAAAAGAGATTTTAAAATGTTAAGTGAATCTGTAATAGAAACAGTAGGAAAGGTATCATTTTATATTTTAGCTCCTACAAAAGCCTTAGGAAATAGCAAATCAGCCATTTGAGTGTCTGGTGGTTCATTTTTATTCTGTCCTTTGTCTTGCAAATAAAGGTTACTTGAAGAGAGCTTTCCTCTAAAATAAAGCTTTTGAATTAACCTCAAGAAGAGGTTAAAATGTTGAAATCAGATTAACCCTGCCTGTGAGTTGTATCTTGGGCTGCATTCTCCTTCCTGGCCACTAGAGCACCAAATTACAGCTTTGATTTCCAAGGTGGTGCTGCAGGAATGTCTAGTTTCCCTAGAGATCAAATACACTTACTGTCCAGAAATATAACAAACAGGAGTGAAACTGGTGCAGCAAAGGCACAAGAAGCAATGAGGTCATGGTCAACTTGAGACAGTTCTATGTGAAGAAGAGATCTCTCAGCTCTCAGGTCCAATTCCTCATTGTCTGATCCTTGGATATCTTTTAAGAGGATTTGAAAACCAGAGTTTTAATGGAAATATCCTATTAAAAAAAAAAAGATTCATTATTATCCCAAACACATATAAAAACAGAAAACAGTATTTAGTCTTTTAATTTTTTTATTTTGTATTGCAGTGTAGCCAGTTAACAATGCTGTGATCGTTTCAGGTGAACTGGAAAGGTGTTGCAGGAAGGGGGCTGCAAACTGGGCCCCTTTCCAGAGCCCGAAACGGGGCTCTTGCCTAACACTCAGGAATGAATTGTCCAAGGAGACACATGTGCTGACAAAGCAAGAGATTTTATTGGGAAAGGGTGCCTGGGTGGCGAGCAGTAGGGTAAGGGAACCCAGGAGAACTACTCTGCCACATGGCTGGCAATCTCGGGTTTTATGGTGATGGGATTAGTTTACAGGTTGTCTTTAGCCAGTCATTCTGATGCAGAGTCCTTCCTGGTGGTGCACACCTTGTTCAGCCAAGATGGATGCAAGCAAGAAGGATTCTAGGAGGTGGTTGGACATGTGGTGTCTCCTTTTGACCTTTCCATAACGCTTCCGGTTGGTGGTGGCTTATTGGTTTCCTGTTCCTTACCGGGACCTCCTGTCGAAAACAACTCATGCAAGCAGACTGTGGTGTCTGGCCAGGGTGGGTGGTTCCAGTCAGTGTGCTTCCCCTAACAAAAGGACTCAGACATACATATACGTGTATCCCTTCTCCCCTGGATTCCCCTCCCATCCAGGCTGCCACATAACATTGAGCAGGGTTCCCTGTGCTATACAGAAGGTTCCTGTTGGCTTTCCATTTTAAATACAGCAGCGTGTACTTGTTGATCCTTAACTATCCCTTTCCCCTATCCTTCCTCACCCCGCCCCCCAAGCATAAGTTCCTTCTGTAAGTCTGTGAGTTTATTTCTGTTTTGTAAATTACTTCATTTGTATTATTTCTTTTCAGATACTCCATATAAGGGATAACATATGATATTTCTCTGATTTACTTCACTTAGTATGACCGCTTTCTGCTTTCAGTTTTATAAGGAGCCTCTGTTCTCTTCTCCACAGTGGCTCTATCAATTTACATTCCCACCATCAGTGTTGGAAGGTTCCCTTTTCTCCACACCCTCTCTCAGCATTTACTGTTTGTAGATTTTTTTTATGATAACCCCTTTGACCAATGTGAGGTGATCTTACTAATACGTCATTGTAGTTTTGATTTGTATTTATTTAATAATTAGGGATGTTGAACATCTTTTCATGTGCCTCTTGGCTCAGGTCTTCTGCACATTTTTTTAAATTGGATTGTTTTGATGATATTAAGCCTCATGAACTAAAAAAAAAAGGAAATAACATTTAATGAAACTCCATTTACTCATCACTGAGCTTCCAAATTTATCAGTCCCTAGTCTTTCTTGTCCCTGTTCTTCATTCTGCCTGATTGTTTTGAGGCAAAGCTCAGCTATCATATTACTCCATCTGTAATAATTTCAGTAGATGTCTGTAAATGTCAGGGACTTTTTAAAAATTTGGTCAAAACATTATGATCCCTGCTGCTGCTGCTAAGTCACTTCAGTCATGTCTGACTCTGTGTGACCCCATAGACGTCAGCCCACCAGGCTCTCCTGCCCCTGGGATTCTCCAGGCAAGAACACTGGAGTGGGTTGCCATTTCCTTCTCCAATGCATGAATGAAAAAGTGAAGTGAAGTCTCTCAGTCGTGTCCGACTCTTAGCAACCCCATGGACTGCAGCCTACCAGGCTCCTCCATCCATGGGATTTTCCAGGCAAGAGTACTGGAGTGGGGTGCCATTGCCTTCTCCAAAAACATCATCAAATATATACTCAGTGTTCAAATTTTAATAATGGCTTCATAATTTTCCTTAGTTTTAAATATGTATCTTTTTTCCCTTCTAAGAGTTTTTCTTTCTTTCTTCCTTTTTTTTTTTTTTTTGAGAGCTAAATAAAAGCAATGCATTGTAATTGGTTGGTATATATTATAAGTTAAAAAATTTTAACCTATCAATATAGGTTTTCTTATTTTTCTTATTTTTCTTGATATTAATTAGTGAAAGAAACTGCATTATTTTTCCACAGTTTGGATCCATGTTTGATCCTCCTTGTAGTTTAGAATATTGATAATTATATATAAAATTTTTATCACATCCTGTTTTTTTTAAAGAATATGTGTACAGCCACAGTGGTCTTTTATATACTTCCATTTGCATACATGTGGGGTCTGAATGCCTGTGTTTTAGTAATGTTGCATCTCTTGATCACAATTGCCTAAGTGTTAGTATACAAGGGTATTAAAACAAACAAACTAAAACCCTGAGTACTGTCATCACCAGCTTCTGACTCTGCTCTAGGTTTTCTTGCTTCTTTTGAAGCTGGGAAGAACATCAGTTCAGTGTGTACCAGTGTGACTAAATCCATGACATTAGCATATCTGTAAAAAGCTTAATATCAGCTAAAATTTACTTTACCATGTTCTACCTCAAGTAATTTATCAGATATTTATTGTATAGTTACTGCTTTACTTACCTTGACTGTAAGCTCCATAAGGAGAAGGTCTGCATTGTATTCCACTATCATATCCCCAACATCTGGAAACCACTTGAAATGTAGGTTCTCAATAAATGTTTGAGAAATGGATGGATGTGAGAATGACTAAGTCATTGAATGAATATATTAATACATCCTCTTTTAGATCCTTTGCTTTCAGTCTATTAGAGAACACAGATGAATAATAATGTATCAGTTATCTCTTGCTGCTCAACAAATTAACAGAAATACTTAGCAGCTTAAAACCATAAAAATTATTATCTCATAGTTTCCATGGATGGAGAAGGAAATGGCAACCCACTCCAGTGTTCTTGCCTGAAGAATCCCAGGGATGGGGGAGCCTGGTGGGCTGCCGTCTCTGGGGTCACACAGAGTCGAACACGACTGAAGTGACTTAGCAGCAGCAGCAGCAGCAGTTTCCATGGAAGTGAATGAGATATCACTGTAGAGGGGAGAGCAGTGAATTTAGGGTTTTAAATCTGGGTTGAAATACAGACTGTCTCATTAGAAGCTAAATGTGTGACCTTAGGCAAATTATTTTCCTTCTTTTGATCATAATTCTGACCATTGAAAAAGTACAGAATTGAACTTGACTGTAATAGTAATATGGAGAAGGAAATGGCAACCCCCTCCAGTATTCTTGCCTGGGAAATCCCATGGATAGAGGAGCCTGGTAGGCTAGTCCAGGGGGGTCACAAAGAGTTGAATATGACTAAATGACTGAGCACATGCATGTAAAAGTAATAATAATAATATCACTGGTTACATGTCAATAATAGCATAGCACTCTAAGTGAAGTATCTTTCTGTCTTCTTGGTAGTTACTTCTGTTTTGTTTTTGAGGGGAGGAGATGAGACACATGGAGATTGAGTGACTGGTCCAGGGTATGGAAACTTCCAGTCATAAATATAATTCTAGATTCTGTACATTGTGAAAGATAAATACATTTAAAAAAATGAAACTTTAGATATGTTACTGTAGTAAGACTATTGATGTTTTCACATCTTTCCAGACAATTAACAAAGTTAAGGAGCAACATTTAGCCTTTATAAAGAGATAAAAATTTGATATTATACTTTAATAATTATACAATACATAAGACAAGGGTTTGAGAAAATTCTGTCTTCACACCCAGAAGAGAATGAAAACTTTTGTTTAAGTTGCCTAAGCACAAACACCTACAGACTTCTAGAAACTGTTAGTTGTCTAGTCTGCTAGCTGGAGCTGATTTGATTGATGCCAGAAAGCATTCAGACATCCCTCAGACAAAGGTATTCTAATGAGGAGGATCTGAGGCCCCTTTACAGTGTTTAGCATTTCACAGTAATGGTTTAAACAATGTTCATGCAAGTCATTTTTGCTAATTAATATTGAACAAAATCTTATAGAAATTGAGAAAAGTTTCAGAGCATTTGACGTTCATAAGTAACTACAGGAAAGGTAATAGTGTTCCTAGAGTCTGTCGTTCATAGTCATATCTCCCCACGTTCAATGTGGATAAGATAAGCTGTCTAGACAAGCTTTGCCACTGATTCTTCACTGGCTACACATTATAACCACATGGGAAGTTCCTAAAAACACTGATGCCTGGGCTCATCCCCCAGAGATCCTGACTTACTTGGTCTTCAGTGAGTTCCCCTTATCAGAATATTTCCAAAGGCTGCTTACATCGTCTAATTTGCAACCAGAATTTTTGACTTAGAGAATGACTGAGAAGGATGATTTGTCTTTGTTCGTCCTGATGGCTGGGTTAATGCTGGTTGAATGGGCAGAAATGGAGATAAAATGAAAAGTTACATAATCATCTCTTATCTCTTGTCCTGGTAGATTTATTGGCTGGGTCCTTTGGTTCCAAGCACCCTAATAACTACCTGTGAGTTAATAAAGAGGCAATTTTCTGAAGGGTGTGGGATGGTCCACAAAGCTGATGGTGGTGCTAGCCAACGTAAATGAGAACCACATATCCAATGTTAAGTGTCTAGGAGCCATGCTCTTTAAGAGGAAAAAAAAGAGTAAAAACAACCAGGTAAGACTAATCATGTATTTTATTTAGCTGATAAAATGATCGTTTTAAAAGCCCTCTATTTCCATTTTCTACTCTACTTTCAGTACTTCTGATATCAGATGTGTGTGAGCTTTTCCAACATCAAGCAGTTCTCCAACCTGTTCACTACGTGGGCTTAGCACAGACTGCACAGGTTAAGGTTTCAGTCCCAGAAGACTGGTCTCCACCTGTTCACTGAACTGCCTCAAAAGTCCAGGTTGTCATCTGTGCTTCTGATGACAGGCTGCAGGTGGAAGGTTCCCAAACTCTCTGCTCAGGTTTAATAATTTGCTAGAATGGCTTACAGAACTCACAAAAAGAGTGTACTTCCTAGATTATCAGTTTATTATGAAGTGATAGGACCCAGGAATAGCCAGAGGGAAGAGGGGCATAGGACAGGGTATTGGGGGAGGGGTGTGGCTTTCCATCTGTCCTTCCGGTGTGCCACCCTCCCACACCCTCATGTGTTCAGCAGCCCAGAGGCTCCCTAACCCTGTACTTCAGGGATTTTCATGGAGGCTTCATTACATAGGCATGACTGATTAAAGCTTTTGACATTGGTAAGGGAACTCAGTGTCTAAAACCCTCCCCTTTGAGGGGTTGTGGACACCAGGGAAGTTGAACTTTCAAAACCTCTAGTTATCTGGTTGGTTCCCCTGATAACCAGCCCCCTTAGGAGACTGTTCTGGGTCACCTCATTAACGTAAACTCCAGATGGGATTGAAGGGGGGCTTCAGTAACAAAAGTCACATTTTTTACCTTTATCATCCTTAGCACTTAGGGAATCCCGAGGGTTTTAAGAGCTCTGTGACAAGAATGAGGATGAAGACCGAATATACATGTCTTACCGTAAATCACAATATCACAATTGAGTATATTCCAAATAGCATTTCAACATGTAATCAATATAATGTTATTAAGAAGGCATTTCTGTCCTTTTTTATACCAAAATCTTTGAAATCAGGTGTGTATTTTATATTTAGAGCTCAACTGAATTTGGACTAGATGTATTTCATGCCAGTTTATTTGGGAAATGATTGCATAGAGTTGGAGTGAGGAAAGGGTAGAATTAAAGAGAAGGGGGAAAAATGCATTACCAAATTGGCAACACCTACAGGCTCTATGGTGTTTACCTCATGGAACCTTCTGAGGAATCTTGCTAAATATGCCTGAAAATTTTGTACCTTGGGATGAACAGAGAAAAGTCTTATCCATCATCCCCTGGGTGAGGATGGCCTGCATGTCTGGGTTGCCTAGGCCTATGGGACAAGCTGGTTCCACTGGGTCCTTTGGTGGAGCCTTTGGGCAGCACACACCCTGCGCAGGACGTAAGCAGAAACGTGGCGCAGGAATGATGCGATGTGCAGTCAGTGAGCTCGTGACGGACTGGGAGCCGAGAGGAAATCGTTGTTGCAGCTGTGGTTGGAGTAGGGGTGGCACTGAGCAGCTCTGAGTGGCACAAGAGATGTCCCACGTTCTAGACAATGCCAATTTCTGGGCAGTTAATGGTTAGAATTTTGTGAAGTTAAAATTGTGACAATACATTGTATAACTTTACCACTTTTAATGTATAACATTACAGTGGATATTACCATATCTCCAAGAGTGAGTTGTAGCATACAGTCCTGAAAGTGTTCATTCATCCAAGGAACACTTTTGGTGAGATGTGTCTTGTAAGACTAGTATATCATGTATCACATTTTAGAGACACCCTATACATCTTTGCTACTCAAGATGTGCGTTCCATGGAACCAGCATCCTCCACATGTGTTTATGTGCATTGCCTAAACGCTCCTGGGAACATACAAGGGAAATAGAGAATTCATCACTTTAAGGGGCATAACTGGGAGCTTTTCGGAATGCGGAATTCCAAGCTCACCTCAGAGTCAGTGAGAATCTGCATTTTAACAGGATACCTGATAATTATGTGCACAGTAAAGCTTCAGAAGCACTGTACTGCTGCATGATTTGCTGAATTAAGTTTTATGATGCTCTTATAATGATTCTTTCAGTGTAGAAAGTAGGTATGTTTCTAAAAAGTAAATCATAACCTGGATGTACAGTCAGATGCACCAAAGAAGACCTCACTGTTTACAATAATGTTTCTCAAATTGTTTATCAGAGAGTGGACTTCTGTGTTCAGAGATTCCTGCCTCATACCTTATAGCTATGAGATCATAATTTCTAATGAAGCCTGCATTTAAAACAAGCTACCTATACAAATAATACATCCATTAAAGTTTGAGAACTATAATCCAAAGGAATGTAATTATGAAATCTATTGCCTAAAGTCCCCCTTTTAGGCTAAATACAACATCATAAATTTCATCCAGATTACCTTGTATGTAAATATGGAATTTTAGTATATTGATGCTTTTTGATGTATTCTTTTCTGAGTGTCTACTACATGCAAAACTCTGCTTAGATGCTGGGAAACTCATGATAAAATATTATCTCTTGTCTGAAAATGCTCAGTTTGGTTGACAGAGCATAGATTTTCATTAGCTTGCTGATGGCCAAGTTATATAATGGAAAGTTCTGAGAGTCATGGAGAGAACATCCCTAGCTATAACTCTGGATAAAGTTGTTTAGTGGGATAGTGAACCAGATTTCTTTTTAAAATGATACATGAAAAATGGTGAGGTCAGATCACCATAATAAACTCTGCCAAATTATGTGTTTTCCAGATACAAATTTTTATTGATTCATTGATCATGAATATAAATGTGATAATAATTACCAAGTCATTATTTTCAAGCTATTAAATATTTGCATTTTCTCTCTCTTCTCAAACAACTATGTAGTCTTTAAGGTAATGAATTCTCTATTTCCCTTGTATGTTCCCAGTAGCATTTAGGCAAAGTATATAAATGCACAGATTGTCCAACTAATTCAAAAATATCTTGTATAATACACTGAGAAGCAATTTTGTCTAATGGAGAAAAAGCCACTATTTTAACTGATGCCTTTTTTCTTTCTCAGGGTGGGGATAGGTATAGCCTGCTCACAATTATCCATTTAGTATATCAAAACCTTAAGCAAATGAACTTAAACTTACTAGTCTTTGGGTTACAGCAGTGTCCTCTTACCTAGAAATAGTCACGTGTGTGGAAATTGTCAGTGGATTGCAGGCTGAACCTCCAGAAACTGTCTCAGGTCTACACAGGTCTCTGGGGAGGAAGAACAGTTCTGATGAATGAACCAGAGGTGACCTTTGCCTAGGAACTCTTAGAGGGAACCTTGGTTTTAAAGGTTTTAAGCCAAGTTTTGTTTAATTTAAGCATTCTTATCTTTCTGCTTGTTAAAGATAATTTGGGGAATGCTTGCCATTTGCTGTATGTTGTTTCTGTAGTACATCACACGGCTGGAAACTTGGTATGACCTCAGCATTGCCCACTGTGTTACAGCACTAAGAGCCTTTCGTATAGAAATGCATTTCACACCCTGCCAGCTATGTAGTTAACCAGATGTAGTCCTAGCTGAAAGAAAACTCTAAAAAAGACGTATGGACACTGTGAACTGTGTGGTGATGTCATGAACCTCTGTCCTAGCTCAAAGAGTTCCGATTTTGTCGGGTTGCGCAGGATGTACTGAATTATTCAACAGGCTTCTCTGGTGGCTCAGCAGTAAAGAATCTGCCTGCAATGCAGGAGATCTGGGTTCAATCCCTGGGTTGGGAAGAACCCCTGGGGAAAGGTATGGTAACCCACTAGAATTCCATGGACAGAGGAGACTTTTGGACTATAGTTCATGGGGTCGCAAAGAGAGTCGACTTAGTGATCAACATTTCACTTCAATCAGTCCTGGGGCAGAGGCTGCATACATCTAGGAGCCCAATAAAATAAGATCCACAGGAAGAAATTGAACTTCTAAGTTAAAGAAAATGGTTGAATATATGATCTTAATACATTAATCGTCATACCAATGCAGTTGTAAAATATAAGTTTTTTTTTTTGTAAAGGAAGAGACCCAGGCAAGCAAAAGTAACGACCCCATGAAGGACATTGTGCAGCCATAGCAGCAAAAACAGGGCCTCACTCAGTGTCTGGGGGTCTCTTCTTTTTTGACTTACAGGCTTCCTTCTGAAGACTATTAGTGTCCTAGATCTAATATAAAAAGGACCACAGACTGGGTGGCTCCAGAAAACAGAAAGCTGTTGTTTCACAGTTCTGGAGCCTACAAGTCCAAATGCAGGTGTTGGTAACCTTCTGAGTGTCAGTCCATTTCATGTCTGTCTTCCAGCTTCTGGTGACAACTGCTAGTACTTGATTTCCTTGGTTTGCAGCTGCGGCATCTCAGTATTTGCTTGTCATCACATGATATTCTCCCTGTATGATTTTATCCATTTTCCTCTTCTTATAAGGACTCGTCATATTGGATTAGGGCTGGCCCTAAAATTGTTTCCATGGGGTAATCGGAAGGGCACCAAACAGAATGGGTGGTACCCTCCTGAGGGCAGAGCAGTGAGATGCTGGTAAAAGTCATCATGGGATGTGTTGGTGACAGAAGCCCAGCCTCTTGTCTCCCATCAGCTCTGTGATCCTGTAGTAACTAGACCACACAGGCCTTTATCCCAGAGCAGCAGGCCCACTTCCTTGCTGGACAGTCTGTTCAAATAGCTCAGATAATGTCTCTCCTCCAGGTTCTTTTTAGTTCTCAGAATATCTTACCACCTCTTCCTATTTCTTTCAGAGGTGATCTTTCCTCACATCTTCCTCCTGTCTTATTAACAAGAGACCTATTTAACTGAAAGTTTAGTCATGGAAAAGCTATTTCCTCTTACGTAGGTCAGAGAAGTCTTAATGTTTAAACCTTCTCCAGGAGGGAGAGGTAGTAGAAACCTTCTTGCTAGTTGGCAAAGAAACAGCAACCAACCCAAACCCACCAAACCAAACACAGTCATTTTGGTTCCCAAGTAAAGCAAACTAATCAGTTATACCCTGATATCACCATCATGCCACAGAGGAGAGAGAGAGTTCCTTTTTTCTGAGCAGGAAGACCGGGGGCATAAAGGCCTCGTAGAGGAGATGGTGAGAAATTGAGGACTGCCGGGCACAGAGAGAGAACTTCAGGGACAAGCCAGTGGGGAGAGGATCCCAGGCAGAGCCCACAGCATGAACAGAGACCCCAGGGTGACAACAGATGACAGATTCACAAAACGGCAGTCGATTGTGGCCACAGGACTAAGAGTGTGGGGGCACAGAGCAAGAGCTGAGCCCAGAGAGGACTGTCCATTAGGCATCATTTTACCATTACTCTATTTGGGGAGCTATTGAACATTTCTCTGTAGAACTATCTCTGTTCCAGGAATCTCACTACATAAAAGTGATATTGCAGTTGCTCATGGGGCATTTTCCATGGCTGCTCTAAGTAATAACCATGAACTTACAGGCTTAGAACCACGTAAATTATTTTCTCATCTGAACACAAATTGAAGTGAATTGCATTGGGTTAAGGTATTGGCAGGGCTGTGCTCCTTTCAAGAGGCTCTGGGGAGGAATCTGTTTTCTTACCTTTCCAGCTTCTGAAGACTAACTACCTCTATTCACGGCCCATGTTTGTCTTCAAAGCCGCCAATGGCTGCCCCCGTCTGTCTCGCATTGTATCACTAGGTTGCTTTCTTCTGCCTCGCTATTCCACTTAGGCGGCCCTTGTGAAGACCGTAAACCCACCAGGATCATCCAGGATATCTCCCCCTTTTAAGGTCAGCCAAGTAACATCCTCAGTTTCATCTACAATCTTAATTCCCCTTGCTATTGACAGATGTGTCCTTGGGCTCCCGGGATTAGGGCATGGTCCCCTCTGGAAGAGGACTATATTCTTTTCACCATAAAGTTCCCCATGTACACAGAGCTGGTACAAATCTTTAAATGACATCACAACATCCCCTGAACTCCTCCCAGTCAACTCTTTGAAGGCTGGGCCATCATCTCCCGAGTCACGCCTTTGTTCCTGTGAGTATGTTTTCAGAACAGGATTATAGGTGCACCCCTCTGTCCTCTTTCTCTCTTCTGTATCTTCCCTGCTTTTTCTGTTTCTGGCCTTCCTACAGGTGTGCTTACTCTGCTTACATCTTATTCTAACAGCAGCCTCCTGTGCTCTTCTAGAAGCCTCATTACCCAGACATCTAGTTAGAGGGAATTAGCAAGTGACCATGACTGGGAGAATGGCATTTGTAGCATCTTCATTTGGCAAATCCTACACTGCATGGGGATCTACCATTTAGTTACAAGCAGCAGGAGTCTCTGGCGCCAGGATTAATGCACTAATGTATTTAAACCCCTTACATAGCTCACAGTACCTAGCTTGCAAAGCCTTGTATGACTAAGAAGATACAGCTAGGTGATCCTTATGATTCTTTATTATCCCCCTACTCCCTGACAGTGACTAACCTGCATTTTCTCAAGGGTGATTACCTACTTCATACTCCAAGCAAAAAGCAGGTGGAGGCAGAAGGACTGGATTATGGCAGTGTCACAGCTGTCCTATTGGAGAGCCTGACGAGACCTGATGCAGCCTGGTGATTTGGGGAACATGACTCTTGCAGCCTCTCTGTCTGAGGCAAGCTGGGGTGCACTCTAGGCAACAGCTGAGATCGTTACCTCTCAGGGCCAGGCACCTTGTGTGGTAGGATCAGGAGTGATGGCTCAGCACTTGGCAAATCCACTCCGTTTGGAAGAAATAACCACACCATGGATAGCATTAGGCTTCTCTTTCAAAGGAGGATGGCTGAATCCTAAATCAAAGGCCTCTTTGAGGTTCCCGTAGTGTCTCCTGCTTACAAATACTGTAGGGCCAGAGGATTCATGGCATTGAAGGTTCAAGGGCTTTTCTAGCCCTGGGAGTTTGCTGTTTTTGAAAAAGAGATTAAGTGTGCCTTTAATCACAGTTTGGAGTATTTATCACCATGACGCCTATCTAAAAGAGAAACTTCCTCCTGGCACTTAGAAGAGGGAAGAGAAATCTCTCATTTATGAAAATGCATGCTCAGAACTTATGCTCGTGTGAAAGTAATCATTGATCATATCAACTCAGTTTTTCTCCAGCAAGTTCTCTCTTGCCCTTCAATTAGTTGATTTAAACATCTAATACAACAGTTGCTAAGAGAGCATAATTGTTGAGTCACTATTCCCTGACTCTATCTCATGGGAAAATATAGGATCAGTTTATAGCATGTCTGCATTGAGTTTCATAGCTCCCCGAATTCATGTGTTTGACCTACTTTCCAGTTTGATTTACTTGTACTCTATTATCAAACTTCTCATTCTAACCCGTGAACTCATCTTAATCCTAACAGCTCTTGGGTTTTCAAAACTCATTGATTTGGCACTAACTGTGGCTTCTGTCTAAAATGCCCTCCCCATGACATTCTGCTACTTCAGAACACGTAGCCTTCAAGGGTCACTGCAAAGTCCACCTCTTCCATAGAGCCATTCCTTAGCCCCATCATCTATCTCATGGTCACCTTTTAATCTGCAAAATTCACAACACAGATTTCAGTCTCTCTTTTCCCAGATATCTATATCCAGCCTTCAAATTCTTTTGTATTATCAGTTGATACCAGGGACCACAAACTGTTGGCCCATAATACTATCCTCTCATACAGACATTTTGAGGCATTCCATAAGGTATTCCAGAATTAGAATGTCTTAAAAATCTGGGTGTCTGGACCCTTGAAGCATTAGAGTAGTTGGCAATATTGGGTCTATATAGAGTGTCTGTAATTAACCAGAATGGAGTGGCAACCATTCTCTGTGGCTAGGAGTGTATCCTTCAGTTTGTTAAAGATCACACCATTACCTTTTAGTTTTATCTGGCCATCTTCACTCACTCATGTTCTTTCATTATCCCCCCTAGCGCTCTGCATTAACACACAAACTGGCTTTTACCCTTGTTTCTGTTTTTTTCTTTTATTTATTATTCTTCCTCCCTACTGTTGGCCATTCATGAAGAAGGTGGGATCATCTTTTTTAAAGGGCAAGGAGACAAAAAGTACCTAAAAGATTGTCATCACTTTATTGGTTAGCCTCTCCCAAACCCCAGTGATTTTCTGTTGACTTAGAGAAATTTTCATATTCCTATGACAGCCTTGGAGAGGAATATGAGACCCTCACTGGAGACGCCTCTCTCAGTCACTTCAGCAATATTGTCTTTCTTCCTCTTCCTTGAATATATCAAATTGTTCCTCCTAACATGTTTGTTTTTTCTCCAAGTCTTTTTTTCAGTTTTACTGAGTTATAATTGACATGCAGCATTGTGTGAGTTTAAGGTATACAGGAAAATAACTTGACTTACATATATTATAAAAGAATCAACACATATCAACACAAAAAGATAAATTAACATCCATCATCTCATATGGATACACTCAAAAATTTTTTCCTTGTGAGAAGAACTTTTAGGGTTTACTCTTTAGCAAGTTTTATATATACCATTCAGAAGTGTTGACTATAGTCATCATATTAGACAATATGCCCCCAGTACTTATTTATCTTGTGTGTTTTGACTGCCTTCATCTAATTCTTCCACCCCTCCCCTATACCTCACCTTGGCTCTCTGCTCTAGTAACCACAAATCTGATCTGTTTGCAGTGAGTTTATTTTCAGATTCCACATAGAGGTGAGATTATACAGTGTTTGTCTTCCTCGGATTATTTCACTTAGCATAAAGCCCTCAAGGGACATCCATGTTGTCAAAAATGGGACTGAATCATACTCCATTGGGTGTGCGTGTGTGTGTTCATCTGTTGATAGGTTCTTTTCATGTCTTGGCTATTGTAAAACAGTGTTTCAATGAACATGGGAGTGTATATATCTTTTCCAGTTAGTGCTTTCATTTTTGTTGGTTAAATATCCAGAAGTAGAATTGCTGGATCATAAGCTAGTTCTGGTTTTAACTTTTTAAGAACCACCATATTAGGGTAGTTTTTCATAGTGGCTGCACCAGTTTACATTCCCAACAGTGCACCAGTGCACAGGAATTTCCTTTCCTCCGTAATCTCACAAACACTTGTTATTTCCTTTCTTCTTGGTGATAGCCATTCTAACAGATATTGAGGTAATATTTCATTGTGGTTTTCTTTTTTTTTTTTTTTCATTTCCCTAATTATTAGTGTGGAGAAGGCAATGGCACCCCACTCCAGTACTCTTGCCTGGAAAATCCCATAGGTGGAGGAGCCTGGTGGGCTGCAGTCCATGGGGTCGCTAAGAGTCAGACACGACTGAGTGACTTCACTTTCACTTTTCACTTTCATGTATTGGAGAAGGAAATGGCAACCCACTCCAGTGTTCTTGCCTGGAGAATCCCAGGGACGGGGGAGCCTGGTGGGCTGCCATCTATGGGGTTGCACAGAGTCGGACATGACTGAAGTGACTTAGCAGCAGCAGCAGCAATGATTAGTGATTTGAGGCTTTTCTCTCCTGGTGGCTCATGGACTTCCCTGGTCACTCAGAGGGTAAAGAATCTGCCTATAATGCAGGAGACCTGGGTTTGAGCCTCTAGTGAAGAAGATCCCCTGGAGAAGGGAATGACTACCTAATCCAACATTCTTGCCTGGAGAATTCCATGGAGAGAGGAGCCTAGTAGGCTACAGTGCATGGGGTCTCAAAGAGTCAGACAACTGGGGCGGCTAACACTTTCATTTCCAAATCTTGACTTCCTGGTTCCTTCTCACCATTTAGGTCTTAGGAATTATTTGACTAAAGAGCCACTCTTATTCCTCCCAAATCTTATTTCCCCCATTATCCTACCTTATTTTCTTCTGTTGCTTATCTAACACGATCATGTGTAAGTATTTCCTGATTCCTTCCACTGGAATGTAAGCTCCTGGAGGGCGGAGAACTTATCTTTTTTCATTTTGGTTGTCCCTCTGCTTAGCACAAAGCAGGGCAAACCTAGGTGGGCGATAAGTTAAAAAGTCAGCTTACTGAATACTTCTTATCTATCTGACTTCTAACTTACAATGTCATATAAAAACTGTTTCTCATTTTTCTGCCAAGTGAGTTTCTAAGCCTCTTGTAAATGGGCACCTGTCTTTGCTGATAATTTTGAAAGCACTAAAAAAGGAATTAGCTCTTTATAGTATTTATGATACATTTGACAATAAGTTTATAGGTTGACTCAAGAGTTAATTTAAAAGGCCAGGGTGAGGAAATGTACTTGTTATGTTAGCTTAAAAACGTTCATATAGTAACAGCCTTGGCTCAAAAATAGTCAATCCAGACTTCCACTTTCTGGCCAAGATGGAGTACCAGGTCCCAGATTTATTCCCTTGTCTGAAACAATGGTTAAGAAAAAGAAACTATATATAATAAACTAATGCTTTTTAAGACACTGAAAATCAGGCAGGTAAGAACAGATCTTCCTGAGGGGTGGGAAGCAAGGTGTGATCCCTGTGGTCATGTCAGCTAACTGCACAAGTAAATGCAGAAAATGATGCTCAACACAGTGAGTCATTAGGGAAATGCAAATTAAAATAAAAACACCATGAAATAGCGCTACACACCCATGAGAATCTTAAAATGAAAAAGACTGATCATATGAAGTGTCTGCAGTGACACAGAGAAGTAGGAAGTGCTAGATGGGATGTGTAATAATGCAACCACTTTAGAAAACAGCTTGGTGGTTTCCTAAAAAGTTAGACATTCAGAAAGAAATGGGAACTCTTTCACATTGCTGGCAGGAATATAAAGTGGTACAGCCTCTGTTGAAAACAGGATGGCAGTTCCTCAAAAAACTGAACCTAGAATTGCCCTATGGTCCATAAGTTCCACTCCTGGAATTGAAGGCTAAAACTCAAACAGATATTTTACACCAACATTGAGGGCAGCACTGTTCACAATAGCCAGAAGTGGGAACAGCCCAAATGTCTTTTGAAGTATGAATAAAATGTGTATGAAATTCTGACGCCTGCCACTGTTAATGAACCTTGTAGCATTAGGTTAAGTGAAATAAACCAGTCACACAAGGACAGATAGTGCCTGATTCCAGTTATATAAGGTACCTAGAACAGTGACATTTATGGGGTGAGTATGATGGTGATTTCTAGGGTGTGGGAGAACACGGAGATATTTTTAATGGGTACAGAATTTCAGTTTGAGAAGATAAAGTTCTGAAGATAAATGATGGTGATGGTTGCAAAACAATGTGAATGTACTTAATGCCATTGAATTTTACACCTAAAATACTTAAAATGATAATTTTTTGTTTTGTATGCTTTACTGCAATAATAAAGTTAGGCATTGACTTACAATGTGACCCAGCCATTCCACTCCTGAGTTTTCACCCAAGAGAAAAGAAAGCATACATCTCTACAAAGACTTGTACGTAGATGTTCTTAGTGTTTTACTTCTGGCCACAACACTGGGGACAATCCAAGTATACGCCCACAGGTAAACAGATTAAAAAATTGTGTTATATGCACAATAAAAGAATGCTAAGCTGTTAAACATGAATGAACTCTCAAGCACACACTGATAATGAATAACAAAATAATTGTTGAGTGAAAGAAGTCAGGCATACAATCTATGATGTTATTTGCATAAAACTTTAGAAAATACAGTTGAGTCTCTAGTGACAGAAAGCAGGTCAGCTATGGCCTATGGGTTTGTGAGTAATAAGGAGGACGGAGCGGGCAGGGTAGCAAGGCAAGATGGGTTCCCAAAGAGCAACTAGGAAATTATGAGAAGTGATGGATATTGTCCTTCTGTATCTGGCTTATTTTACATAGCATCATGCTTCAAAGTTTATCCCCACTGTAGCAGGTGTATGAATTTCAGACTCCACATTATGCTTTCCTCTTCATGTCATAGGGTATTTGGGTTGTTGCCACTTTGGGCCATTATGAATAGTGGTCATTGTGGTGGTTTTCTAATACTTAGTATTATACTATGTCATAGAACACCAAATTGAACACATTAAATATGTGTTATTTTTCTGTTGTACATAATAAAGGGTGTTAAAATAGTAAATCTAACTTAATAGCCATCCTGTTGGATACATGTGTTGGATGTTTCAGAAGGCTTGCCTTCTGATCCAAAAGCCACTGTTATTTGTGAAGGGCAGAGCCAAGACCTGGCTCATAGTCACAGTAATTTGATCAAGCTAATACTGGTAATCATTGACTTTGAGAGATGGAATATATTTGGTGTCCATGCATCTTAATGAAAATTAATGATAATGATTTATAATTTAATGGATCTCTTGCAGACTTATTGAAATTTAATAGAAAATGGTATAGTATAATTTGAAATCAATTTAAATTATCCAAATGAATAATTAATATGCCTGTCATAAAATTGTCTAGTATCTATTATTTAGAAGCAAATGATTCCGAATCAGGTTTACCAAGTATTCTAGCTCTCTTGAAGTGTAATGTTAAAGCATCTTTCTCTCTTGGCTCTCTTTGGAAGTTCATGATACAGAAGAAAGAGGAGATTCTATGTTGTACTTACAGAAAAATACACTTGTAGCAAGAATTACCTTATTTTGTATGACATATGTATATATATATAATGCATATTCATAAACACTATTGCATTATTCCTTATGTAGGAAATAAAAAAATTAATGCCACTCTGCTCATTTTATAGTTGTAAAAATTTCAATATCTGTAAATTAAACTCAGGATAAA
Source organism: Bison bison bison (assembly GCF_000754665.1). NCBI lineage: Eukaryota > Metazoa > Chordata > Mammalia > Artiodactyla > Bovidae > Bison > Bison bison. The sequence goes on along the minus strand of NW_011495051.1, from coordinate 11,632,609 downwards.
AATGCAGTCACTTCATCCCATGTCTCCCTCTTCATTGCTTTTAACTTTGCTGTGCTTGCTTGCTTTCAGTTCAGTTCAGTTCAGTTCAGTCGCTCAGTCGTGTCCGACTCTTTGCGACCCCATGAATCGCAGCACGCCAGGCCTCCCTGTCCATCACCAACTCCCAGAGTTCTCTCAAACTCACGTCTATCGAGTCGGTGATGCATCCAGCCATCTCATCCTCTGTCGTCCCCTTCTCCTCCTGCCCCCAATCCCTCCCAGCATCAGAGTCTTTTCCAATGAGTCAACTCTTTGCATGAGGTGGCCAAAGTACTGGAGTTTCAGCTTTAGCATCATTCCTTCCAAAGAAATCCCAGGGCTGATCTCCTTCAGAATGCTTTAGCATCCTTCAAAACACCAAGTCCCTTCCCACATAAGACTCCTGCAAATCTTTCCTCCCTTTCGCTTAACTTGCATGGTACTTTCATGTCCTCAGAGTGACCTTCCTTACCCCATACACTTTTTCTTTATAGTCCTTGATATTTTTAATATCATGTGCTATTTATGTGTTGGTGTGTTAATATATTAGTAGATAACTTTATTTAATTTTTTGTTTCCCCAGTATACCAGACGTTCTGTTTCCATTTTGCTCACTAATTTATCCCTAGTATGTACCACCAGGCCTAGCACAAATAAGCATCTGGTAAATATAGGGTGGAAGTCAATCAGTCAAACAGAGGCATGGACAAATTTAGTGACTTGGCCAAGGACCTTCTGACTTAAGCCTTCTCTGTCAATACCTTTGGACTCTTAACATGAATTCAGGGAATGGTAACAGTGCTTCTCTTTCTAAGGGAAAGGTTTGCAGATAAATACTGCATTAGAAGTATCTGATCTCCTAAAATATGTAAAAGACATCTCACACAGATGTCAGCTGGGAGTCAACTGGGGAAACCAGCTTGTGGAACAATATGTTCTTATGGTTTAAATTATGGTTTTGCTGTCTAAAATGTTTGTAGGCCTTCTGCTGGAGAAGAATGTAGAGTCTATACTTCATCCCCAAACATGACTGATTAAATAGCTGTGGACACGTGTGACTTTAAGCCTGAACTATGCTTATATGCTGAGAAGGCAACGGCACCCCACTCCAGTACTCTTGCCTGGAAACTCCCATGGATGGAGGAGCCTTGTGGGCTGCAGTCCATGGGGTCGCTGAGGGTCAGACATGACTGAGCAACTTCACTTTCACTTTTCCCTTTCATGCATTGGAGAAGGAAATGGCAACCCACTCCAGTGTTCTTGCCTGGAGAATCCCAGGGACGGGAGAGCCTGATGGGCTGCCGTCTATGGGGTCGCACAGAGTCGGACATGACTGAAGCGACTTAGCAGCAACAGCAGCATGGACTGTAGCCCGCCAGACACCTCTGTCCATGGGATTCTTCAGCCAGTAATACTGGAGTGGGTTGCCGTGCCCTCCTCTAGGGGATCGTCCTGACCGCCTGGGATAGAATCCATATCTCCTCCAGTTCCTGCATTGCAGGTGGATTTTTTTTTTACCACTGAGTCACCAGGGAAGCCCCACCTCTATAATATTTCATTTCAATTCCATATGACTGTGGACAATTAAAGAGGATAATATGAACAAAGCACTTTAGAGATTAAAACCTAGTAAGTACTCAGTAGATGTTCATTATTATTATTACTCCCTTGCTTAGGATAAAGTTGACCAGAAATACACTTGGAGACAGACCCTGTCTCCTTCCCAGCAGGTGAAAATCTTCTTCCCAACTGTATTTTCAGTCAGATTTCCTAGAGTGTGTTTTAAAGCAGGAGCAGATAGACATCTTGAGTTTCAAGTTATTTGTTCTGAGAAACTGTTGTTTGTGTTGTGAGTAGAAAGTGACTGGTAAACCTAGTGACAGAATGGTAATACAAAAATAGCTAAAAGATTCTCTCTGATCGTGAATTACGAGGGGTTGGAGGAAATTCTTTGAAAATCATCTCATTCTACTCCATTTTCTCATTTTGCAAGTGAGGCAATTAGAACCCAGTAAGTAACGTGTTCAAAGTATTAAACAAACAAAAAAAGTGAGCCAAAGACAATACTGGACAATACTGGGATTAGAATTTAGACTCTGTTTCCTCACTGCAGTGGTCTTTCCAGTGCCCTTCAATGTATCCACTTCTACAGCCAGTTACTTTGCAAGGGCTGACATAAGGAATTATCACAACTGGGTGGAGATTCATTCTCTCATGGTTTCAGAGGCTGGAAGCCTGAAATGAAGGTGTTAGCAGGGCTGGTTCCCTCTGGAGGGCACCGGGGAGGGTCCATCCCATCCCTCTCTGCCTGCTTCAGACAGTTGCTAACAATCCTCCACATTCCTTGGCTTGAAGACACATCCCTCCAGTCTCTGCCTCTCTCTCCACATGGACTTCTCCTGTTTGTGCATCCATGTCTCTGTCTCTCCTTTTAAAGGGTCACCAGTCATTGAGTTTAGGGCCCACTTTAATCTAGTAACACTTCATCTTAACTAATTGGAAAGAGCCTAACTCCAAATAAGGTCACTTTCTGAGGTTTCAGAATGGATATGAATCTGGGGATATGCTATTCAACTCACAAAATACAGAAAGTTATCATGACCTGTTAAAGAAAAGAAAGAGTTTAAAGTCAAGTTTTCACATAAAAACAATCAAGTGGCTAAGAGGAGATCTGGCCCTGTACAACAGAAAGATTAAGAAGCAAAACGTGAATAAGTCCTATATTCCAGAAGCTACCCAAATGTGTGAGCAAAGACAGCATACCCATAATATAGCTCACTTAGGTTCCTTCTTTATGACGCATAATTCCTTAATTATCCATTTGTGAAATAAGAACAAACATTAAGAAATGTGAAATCCAAATTGCATTCATTTGATTGTTTTTATGTGAAGCACATCTTACTATCGCCTTATTTTGGTTGCTTTTGTTCACAAGAATTGTTAATATGAGAATGTGTATCCACCTTAATAAAGA
>NW_011495051.1:11606654-11629020 GCF_000754665.1 Bison bison bison | reverse complement strand
AAAAAAAAAAAAAAAAAAAAAAATAAAGTCAAGTTTTCATTGTTTTGTGCTGTTACTTAGTCATAAATATCAAAGTATTGATATTGCAAAGCAATACTATTTATGTAAACACTTTCAACATATAACTGCAAATCTAAAGTTCCTCTCATGCTTAACATATATATTCTCAGGTTTATCCTTGAAAGGTACTTTGTTCACAGCTCAGCCATTTATAAATGCTTCTGAAAGGCATCTCCCACTGCCAAGGGTAGGCCAAGGGGGTGATTTTCCTCTGGGTAAGATTTTGCCAAGTGCCTTGAATTATCTCATTCATCATTGCTCATTTGTTCCTAAATTGGACTCATTACCCATGTCACTTGGGGGAACATCTTTGGGGGGAAAATTTTTTTTCTGATCCCATCTCCAGAAGTTTAATAAGTCTCTGGTAGGGATTAGAAATCTGTGTATCAGAAGCTGTCACAGGTACTTCTGATAATCAAAGAAATTTGAGAAGAAAAATTAAATCACTGAAATATTTGACTTACATTTGAATTATCAAAAAAGAACCCCAAAGCATTGACTGAACAGATAACTTTCACAAATAGAAGTATTTCTACTTGATTTACAGCTATTTTAGAATAAAGCATAAAAACAATAATAAAATTTGAATATTATGGCTTCTTCTAGAGTTTAATAGCCATGTAATTTGAGAACCCTAGGCTCATCACGCGGAGAAGGCAATAGCACCCCACTCCAGTACTCTTGCCTGGAAAATCCCATGGATGGAGGAGCCTGGTAGGCTGCAGTCCATGGAGTCTCGAAGAGTCGGTCACGACTGAGCGACTTCACTTTTACTTTTCACTTTTCATGCATTGGAGAAGGAAATGGCAACCCACTCCAGTGTTCTTGCCTGGAGAATCCCAGGGACAGGGAGCCTGGTGGGCTGCCGTCTATGGGGTCGCACAGAGTCAGACACGACTGAAGTGACTTAGCAGCAGGCTCGTCACGAATGGTACTCTCTTCTCAGTTTTAAAGATTGTAATCTCAGAGCCTAGGAACATATGTCTGCAATGAAGGACAATAAAAAGTCCGATCATGTGTGTACAGTAAGCAGTATCCAATGCAGCTATAGCATGACTGGCCAAGTCCATTTCAGGTGGACGGTTGATGTCTGCGTTGATCTCCTACCCTCTCCTAAGGTAGGAGATAATATTGTAACATGGCTTAGACAGCATGGCGGTATGTAGGGAGGCCTCTCCGATGTTTAGGAAGTATGAGGCATCCAGAGAAAGGAAGGAGCCGGAGGATACAGACCTGAATCAGGCTTGTACAGAGAACACAGCTTCATGGATGGTGGTCTTCACTTGGTTCGTGGGGAGGCCCCCAGCTATGCAGTTGGAAGAGCATGTGGATGTATGAGTCCTAGCACTGGCCACCTTTTTGGGACTGAGCAACGGCACCCTCTGAGGGACTGTGGGCTTACCCTCCAGCAGGAAGGATAGCATTACTTGTCGATAGAAAATTCCTCTCTGACATCACGGATGCACAGTGCCTGAAACACCAGAACTCTGGACCACTGAAATAGAGGCAGGAAAAAAATGAAATCAGAAGAGTCTAGTTAGAGTTTCTGGCTGCTCAGTTAGGGAAGATGACATTGCAGCATCTTTCTCCAGTAACTTAGAATCCCATTGGAATACAATGCAATCACCTTCAGAAGAGGACAAGAATAGAAAAGGTGGTTTCATGGTCTATACAAAGAGTTGCATAAGAAAAGTACTCTCTGCAAGGAACAACCCAAATATCACGTTTTCTTTTAGACCTAATTTAAGAGGAATTATCATGACTATGATCTACCTTCTCATGAGCCTATAGACATGTGAAAGTGAGGAAGTGTCAAAGGTATGAGAGACTTTCAGAGACTAGTCCCAGAGCCACCTTTTCAGCTTCCTTGTCTTGAAATCTTCATGGTTTCTTTAAATCCAGGAAGAAGACGTATGTGACTTAAGCTTGCACTGATTTTTTCTATGTGTTAACATTTCATTGAGTGTGTACTACATACTAGACTCTGTTGCTAAAGTTATGACTACAGTCCCATGTTGAGGTGGCATGTTCTGTTCCCTTTAACTTACATCATTTTGCTTATTCTTAGCCACAAATGATAGTGTTTTTATTACTCCCATTTTAAAGATGAGACTAAGAGTGGGAGAGCCAAATTAACTTGTCTGAGGTCAGAAAGCCAGAGAAGGACATAAATCTAGGTTGACCAAACTCCAAGTCAATTATTGTGTAGCCCACGTTGTAGAGGTTATTGTATTATGATTTGTAGTTTGTACAATAAATATCTCTGAAAAGGGGTGATAAAGAAGAGGCTGATAACTGAGTTGTGGCCATTGGTTTAGAGTAGAATTGAAAAGAAAAGCAGAAAATAAGAATGTTACAGCATAAGGACATTTAGATGTAATTTCCATGGCTGATTTTATTTATGAAAGTGAATTTGCTTGTCTTTTGGGGTTAGAACACACCTCATATTGCTTGAACACTGTCTGAATGATAATTTTGAAAGTGAGAAGAGCTCCGGAGGTCATAATCTTCAGGACAGCATCCAGATAACCATTCTAGGAGATGATCATGGAATCTCTACCTTGTGTATCTGATCCTGTGGGAAAGGGGGAGAGGAAAAGCAAAATACAATTAGAGTTTAACAAATAGTTAATTAAACTATAAAACGGACATTTTATTTGGATAGCTTTTTTGTTAAAATCTTCTATACTTTCACTTTACTAAATGACTAGAAAGAATTTCTATTTAATACAGTAATGACATCAAATTTTATTTTCTTTGTTAGTGTCATAATTTTGCAGTTTAAACCATTGTTTTTCTAAGACATAGAAACATCTTTATTGCTTTTTCTTAGCAGAGTGAATAGCAGTTAACAAACTTACCAATTTTGAATAAGATTCAGTTAAGTCCTGAACTGTCCCATGTTTCAAATCCCTCCATCTACAATGCTCTGGCCAAAAAGTTCCTGGAAATTTATGAAACGAGGGAGGGTGAGAGAATGAGAGCCATGTATGAGTGGGTCTATCTTGAGTGTCAATTTTCTCCAAATGTGAAACAGTCTAACCAGTGAGCCCCCTGAATTACCTGAAATGAAGATGGCACAGCACTGTGAGTAATCAGTAGATGGATGGCTTAGGGTGTTGCAATGTTTATTAATAGTTACAATGATGCTTTATCAAGTACCTAGGGATACCTTTCGGAGAAGGCAATGGCACCCCACTCCAGTACTCTTGCATGGAAAATCCCATGGATGGAGGAGCCTGGTGGGCTGCAGTCCATGGGGTCGAGAAGGGTTGGACATGACTGAGCGACTTCACTTTCACTTTTCACTTTCATGCATTGGAGAAGGAAATGGCAACCCACTCCAGTGTTCTTGCCTGGAGAATCCCAGGAATGGGGGAGCCTGGTGGGCTGCCATCTATGGGGTCGCACAGAGTCGGACACGACTGAAGCGACTTAGCAGCAGCAGCAGCAGCAGCAGCAGCAGGGATACCTTTGGCCTTGGATAAATACCTAGAAATATTTAAATAGCTGTATGAGTTTTTTCCCCAACCAGATGAAAAGACATCAATATTTTACTTGAGTTTACTGGCTAACTCAACTGATGAGCCTCTGGTGGACTTTATGTTACCTATATTAAGAACAAAGTTGTGCTGATCAGGTTAGAAGACATCTGCTCTGTACATTACTAAGTTGTGAGGAATCAGGATACCAGACTCCATGGGTTTTAGTAGCTTTGTCACTTATTACCAGTAAATCTTCAGGTAAATTATTTAACCTGCTCCTGTCTCAGTTGCCTCATCTTGAAAACAAGAATGATGAAACTATATCCTGGTCTTGTTTTAAGAGAGTTCATGCACGTGAAGTGTTCAGAATAGCGCCTGGCACACAGGAGATGCTGGATCAGCATAAGCTCTTTACTTTTCTCACCTCAATTGGAACCAGGGTGCCCTTCTACAGAGACATACAATCTTTACCACACTTCTTGAAACACTGAAAAGAACTTGAAACACAACATATCTGATTGAAAAAAAGGAACAAAAAAGTGTATTTGATACTGTGCTAAATGCCTGTAGGAACAGGAAAGTTTTACTTGATGCAAATATTCTAATTTCCTCAAGAAATAGATTCTGTTACTGCAGCAACAGTCACACATCTGACTACAATGAGTTCATAAGATAAAAGAGAGTAGTCATAGAAACCACAGAGGGGAAATTATATTCTAAGCAGAGTTTCAAGTCTCTAGTTATTAAATAATAAACTCAGACCTCATAAACATGGAACTGTATTCTAAATGTAAAGTACTCAGGCTTTCTTACACTAATTTAACTAAACTCTTAATTGTTTTCCACATTAAAGAGATAGCCTTTTTTTTAAGCCTGCTACTCTTATGCTGATGAAATACAAGAAATATTATTTCGGTCAATAAGAAAATTGTTTCAAACTAATAAAAGTTTTCTCCTCACATTTCAAAACCCATATGTTGACTGAAGATGGGTTGATCCACTTCAGCTTTTGATAGCTCTGTCCTCAGGGACCAGGATGTCCAATGCCGGAGTGTGTGCATGCTCCATCCTGTCCCACTCTTTGCTACTCCATGGACTGTAGCCTGCTAGGTGCCTCTGTCCATGGAATTCTCCAGGCAAGAATACTGGAGTTGGTTGCCATTTCCACCTCCAGGGAATCTTCCTTACCCAGTAATAGACATTACATTTCCTGCATTGCAGGCAGATTCCTTACCACAGAGCCACCTGGGAAGCCCTATCCAATTCCTAGTGCCCCTATATAAACTTAAATTCTCTGGAGTAATATTTGGAAAAACTATCCCAACCAACTTCCACTCTATAGCCAGCCTGGAAAGGAGGCTCCAAGGCATTCATCAGCGCACAGCCTAAGAGATCAGTCTTCTTAAGAATATGGATTCTCCCTCTGCACTCAACCTTACTCTCCTGCCAACTATGGACAGATTTGCTCAATTCTCCTTTCCCTTTCTTATGTCCTTGAACTCAAAAAGACTTTTACGAACAGATGAAAGAAAAGCAAAGCTCATTGACTGGCTGCTACCCAAGAAAATGCTTAGCTTTGAGAGTCAGAGCTCATGGGTAGGAAGGGAAGAGCTTCATACAGTAAGGAGGTGGGAAATGATTCACCTGGCTCAGAGACCGAGGTTCTCCTTCCCTAGAGGCTGTGTAGCTAGTATCTATGTGATTAACTGCTGTGAATGATGATGGGTTGGCTAACATTTATTCATGCCTCCATCCTGCCATGCAACGATAAATTTGTTACAAGCATTTTTCTTTATAATTCTCTCATCAGTTAAAAAAAAGGCATTAATACAATTATTATGTTTATTTTATTGATGAGGAAGCCGAGGCTTGGCCAGTACTTGCACTGGGGGTTGAAGGAAGATCATAAGGTGGTTAATAAATACCCAAACTGTTTTGTTTTAGTCCAACACTCATGTTCTTAAGTTTTATGCCAGTTCTTCTCAAAGTAGAGTCTCCAGAAGGCATCAGCAGCATGACCAGGGAATTAGAAATGCAGACTCCCAGGCTCCATCCCAGACCTTCTGAATTAGAATATCTGGATGTGAAAGCCCAGCCATCTGTAACTCAACATGTTTTCCAGGTGGTTATGATGCATGCAAAGAGTACAGACTACTGCTTTATGCTCCATTGCCTCACTGTTTAAAAAAAAAATCTCTTGGTTCAAGTATCAAAAAATGACAGCTGAGCTTGTTGGGTTTCTTTTAAGCTTGTAATTATGGAATTTGCACGGTTCCTTTGAAGAAGGAACAAGTTGTTAAGAAAGACTTGGGGTAAACCCAAGACTTCCACATTTCCCAAATTCCTGTCATGTGGTGGCATGCAACTTATGATTCTAACTATAAAGGAAGGCAGATGACATGGGGAAAATTGACTTAATCTCAAATGAGAAAGTATTTTTTTATGTTTTGTGACAGGTATTATATGGATCAAGAAATTCCACTTATGTCTTTATTTCTCTAATGAAGTGCACTGAAGTAAAAAAGTAACCTTCCTTATCCTGAGCATTTGTGACAGCTTATTTCCTTTCAGGGAATTAGAGCAATACATATGCTAATAAATCTATAGCGGCATCATTTTACTTGCAAAGATGATGATATAGCAAATGCATGTTACATGTATAACATTGGATGTGCTGTGATAGGAGAAAGCAAAAAAGATAATTTACACCTAGGAAGTGTCAATCAATACAAAGTTGACATTTAGTTCAGGAGAAATGTCATTCTTCTGTTATTCTGACAGAGTAACTAGGGAAAAAAAAAACAACAGAAACCTCTTTGAGAATTCCTAGAGAAACTACAATCTGTTCCCCCAACTGTGGATTTGATCTGTTGTTGCTCATCTGTCTTTTGTAGCTGAGTGGCTCTTGTGAATATGAAGACTGGTATTTCCTTTGATATTTAATGTTTTGCAGTGTTTGTGGGTAGGAAAGCATATCCAGTTTTCCTGGTCCTATCCATAGCATTTTAAAAATGATGGATTTGCCAAGTTCTGGAATGCCAGTCATATTTGTTACTTTAGCTCCAGTACCAGGCACACAGTGACAGTTTAATAAATATCTGTTGGGTTAGATGGATGCTGCTGCCTTCGTCTGTGAAGTTATTCCCTAGCCTGTGGCCGGCCCTTGTGTTGTTTCACTAGGCCAATACAGCCTTTCTATGGCCACCTTCCAATACTGAGAGTTTATAAAACATATTTTTTGATGTTTCAGTTTATTGAATCATCTAATTTTAGCATTGCAAGGAAGCTCAGAAATATTGTAGTTCCATCATCTCTACAACATGACTGAATACTGATGACTTTTTCAATACCTCTAACAAAAACCTCACTGCTCCACTGAGGAGTGTGTTTCATGATACTACCTTCTCTCTGCCACCCTATAATCCTAACCTTGTTGCCTAGTTCTGTTGTCTAGGGCACCAAATACGACTCTGGTCCCTTGCTGCTTCAAGGATTGTCCTGAGACCAGCAACATGGTTTGCATCAGGCACATGTTAAGAGATGCATAGGAGTCTCAGGTACATTCCAAACCCGTGACTCAGAATTGTCATTTTAAGAAGTCTTCAAACATTCTCTTCAGAGGTCTCTAGTCTACTTTAAATTTTATCCAGTGTATTTTTTCATGTTGGACATCATAGTTTTCATTTTTAGAAGTATTGTGTGCATCTTTTTCTCCAGTCTCCCAAGTCTCTACTTAAAATGAATAGTCCTTCTAGCTTCTTGAACATATGAAATATAGTTATAGCAATTGTTTTAATAAGCTTGTCTGCTAATTCTATCATTTGTATCATCCCTGGGTTGATTCCAGTTGATTGGTTTTCCTCCTCTTTGTTAGATCAAAATTATATATATATATATATATATATAAATTTTCTTTAGGTATAAATGATCATTTCTGACCCACTTGTTTATTTTTTATTTTGTTTACTTTGCTTTTGGAATCTTTACCAAGTCTTTGTCAAAGAACTTACCCTCCTATATTTTCTTCTGAGAGTTTTATGTCTTTAGGTCTTATGTTCAAGTCTTAAATTCATTTTGAGTTGATTTTGGGGTTTGGTGTAAGATAGTGGACTACCTTCATTTTTTTTTTTTTCCATGAGACTATCCAGTTTTCCCAGCACCATTTATTGAAGAGACTATCCTTTTCCCGTTGTATATTCTTGGCTCCTTGCTTGTAAGTTATTTAACCATATATGTGTGGGTTTTTTCAGGCTTTCTGTTCTGTTTCATTGATCACTGTGTCCCTGTTTATGATGGTTATTTTGCTGTTTTGAGTATTATAGCTTTGTAACATAGTCTGAAATCAGGGAGTGTGAAGACTCCTGCTTTGTTCTTCTTCCTCAAGATTGCTTTGGCTAGTTGAGATTTTTGTGGACCCACACAGATGTCAGGGCTTTTTTTTTTTGGTCTTTTTCTGCAAAAAAATGGCATTCAAATTATTTACAAGGATTGCCTTGAATCTATGAATTGCTTTTAGTAATATGGACATTTTAACAATATTAATTCTTCCAATCTATGGGCACAGAACAGCTTTGCATTTATTTGTGTCTTCAATTTCTTTCATTAATGTCTTTTAGTTTTTAGTATACAGGTCTTTCACCTTCTTAGTTAAATTTATTCTTAAGTGCTTTATTCTTTTTGATGCAATTTTAACAAGACTGTTTCCTTAATTTCTCTTTCTGATAGTTCATTATTAGTGTATAGAAATGCTGACAATTTTTGTATATTGATTTTGTACTTTGCAACTTTATTGAGTTTGTTTAGTTCTATCATTTTTTGACAGTCATATATATATATATATATATAAAATCATGTCATCTGCCATTAGAGATAGTTTATTTGGATACCTTTTATTTATTTTTGTTTTCTAACTGCTCTGATTTGGACTCTAGTACTATATGAGTAAAATGGAAGAATGGGTATCCTTGTCTTGTTCCTTATCTTGGAGGAAAGTTTTCAGTTTTTCAACGTAGAGTATGATGCTAATTTGAGGCTTAGTATATATGTCCTTTATCTGGTAATTTTTGATTGGTTATCCAAACTTGTGGATTTATCTTACTGAGTTCTGGATCTTTTTATGCTTTTACAAATGTTATTGAGAATTGTTCTAGGAGGTACTTAAGTTGCCTGGAGCCAGTATGATTCTTTTTTCATCTTTCTTTTAAGCTTTGACAGGTGGAACCGGATCAATGTTAAGTAAAGAGATACTTGCTCCTCCACTGATGAGAAAAAACATTCTTCTGAGTATTCTATCCAGTGATCATGAGTTGTGAGGTTTTTCATATTGGCTAGCAGAGAACTAAATTCCTTAAGTTACACTGAATGAGAATGAGCAATTTCAACTCTTAAGTTCTCAAAAAGTTCCAGAATGAACTTTATCTGATAAAGATCACTCACGCTCATAAAGATTTTTTCCTATCTCTTTAGTGAACTTGTATTGATATTTCTTTTATAAAGCCCAATTTGCAGGTCATTTATTATTCTTATGTCTTGACAGAATTTTGCCACGAAATAAGTTGAAGTATTTAATTTCCATTCCATTGATACTTATCATTGCATCACTGGCCAATTTTTCTTTCTAGTTTTAGGTTTTAGTATGAAAGTTCAACTATCAAACATACAAATAAATGAAGTTTTATAAAAACTACTCTCAAGTGCACTTGTGACCACTAATGCCATGTGTTAATGTGGGAAAAGGTGATGTGCTTTTGATGTGTGATCTGTCCTTGTTCATTACTGAGAAATGTTACAAGGTTGAATTTCCTAAGTTTTATATTATAACTGCTAACCTCAGCTGTAATACATTACACAAAATCTCCATGGTGTAACATCTAAGCATATACATTCTAATCAGATGTATCGATAGACAGCCTGCAATGTAAGGTGCCTTCCATCTTGTGATATTGACATCTTACAGGACCTCCTCCTGAATCTTCTGCACCTGCATGGGCAACAAAGAAAGAATGCAAGAAACCTCACATTTCAAGGCTTTACCTTGCATGGAGGAGAATTGGGGCTCTTCTTGAAGACCAAGAGGAGGAAAGAGAAATCAGTGAGCTAGCCAGATGCAGTCACAGAAGAGGAGGCGTTTTAGACTGCTCTCACTATTTACCACACTGCTAAGAGTTTTTAACATGCTCATTTTTTTTTTTTTTTTGGTTATACTTGCTACTCCATTCCTGCACTGCATAGTAAAAGTCAGCATTACTCTGATGTGGTTGGGCACTGGTCTCATGGGGTTTTTACCTCACTTGTCTATTAATGTCCCTTCTCAGTTTGGTGACTGGACAAAGCATTGTGTTATCCTCTCTATCACATTTGTCTGACTCCTGAGCCTGTGCTGTGTTTCTTAGGATCGAGCAGGCCTTAACAACTCAAAGAAACTCACGCAAGTGTTTGATGAGTAATCCTCTCTGGCACAGTGGTGAAGAGTCTGCCTGTTAATGCAGGAGATGCAGCTTCAATCCCTGGGTCAGGGAAGATCCCCTGAAGGAGGAAATGGCAATCCACTTCCATATTATGGCCTGGGAAATTCCATGAGCAGAGGAACCTGGCCAGCTATAGCCCATAGGGTTGCAGAGTTGGATACAACTGAGTGGCTGAGTGTGTGCGTGAGTGCACACAGACACACACAGACACACACACACACACACACACACACACATAATGCTCTGAAAAAACTGGATAGATTCCCTCTTTCTCCTTTTCCTTTCTGCTGCCCCTCACTAAGAGTGTTGCAGGAGATCTTGCTTTTGAGCATCCCATTAGGATTTGAAACTGTTGCTAGTTGCACCGTTTGTAGACTTTCTTAAACAGGACCCTAAGGTGAATTTGAGGTCGTGAGTGTGAGTAGCTAGCAGAGTTATATTATGGAGAGCTGCAGCTAGACTCATTCCAAATAATTTGCATGTTACACTATTTATCACTTCTGTCAAATATCAGTGTTTCTTCAACATGAGAAACTACATAAAGTTATTAGCATTTTGCTTGCAGTTGGAGGTTGATATGATGGGAAGATGGATTTTTTTTTCAGAGTTTGCCTTTGCTTGCTGTCATTTTCAAACTTTAGCAACAGCCAGGTTTGTTTCATATTCTGGTTTGCAGCTTTGTCATTTCCAGGATATTTTGCACATTGCACTCCTCTTCAAGAGGTGGAGTTTATATCGGTAACTAGCTGTCCTGTCCTAAAGATTTATTCTGAGCGATAAAGTCAGGTAAGTGAGCGAATCTAGATGCAGATGATTGAAGAGAGAAGGAATGGATTCTTTTGCAAGAGTTCAGAGGCAAAACCTTATCTGATTGATGAAATTTAGATCCTGGAAAGAATAATCTGGCATGGAAGCCTTTGGATCCATCATTGCCAGAAAGTATTGCATTTTTGTTACAAACTGTGTTCTAATAAATTCTGGGAAGTAAATCTGTAGGGCCAGTGAAGTGGTTTTTATAAAGAAAGAGAAAGACAGAATAGTATATAAACAAAGAATGAGTGAAGGATAAGGAAATGAACTCTGAAAAGAGATATAGAAATATTGATTACATATGTCTGAACCATTTGGGCAGGTCCAAGGATGGAATTGAGGTTTTTTATTTGCAAATCCATCATTGTAGTTGCTATGGTATATATCAGAGACTGGAAAAATCTACTATATGGGTCGTATCTGTTCCACCACCTATTTTTGTAAATAAAGTTTTATTGGAAAACAACTCACTAATGTATTTTAATTGCTACTTTTACTCTACAGTGGTAGAATTGAGTAAGTATTACACAGAGACTCTGTAGCCTAAAAAGCTGAAAGTATTTACTATCTGGTATTTTACAGGAAAAGTTTGTCAACACTATAATACACAATAAACATATAAGTACTAGAGAATTGTTGTTACTCAAATCCAGTGTGAATGGTCAGGGCTTCCATGCAACTGGGAAATAGGTGTCTGACTTTAAAAAGAGCTTGGTGGTTTGTTGGAGTGTTCAATCCAACCTCCATCTCTCTTGCCAGGATAAAACCAAGAAAGATGAATTGACTTGCCCAAGGTCACAGCTAGTAAGTGACAAAGTCAGAATAAACCTCCAGGCTTCTACATTTTCAGCCAGAACTTTTTTCAGATGTTGATAAAGAAGGTGTATCAGTTCAGTTGCTCAGTTGTGTCCGACTCTTTGCAACCCCGTGGACTGCAGCACTCCAGGCTTCCCTGTCCATCACCAACTCCTGGAGCTTGCTCAAACTCATGTCCATTGAGTCAGTGATGCCATCCAACAATTTCATTCTCTGTCATCACCTTCTACTCCTGCCTTCAATCTTTTCCTGCATCTGGATCTTTTCAAATGAGTCAATTCTTCATATCAGGTGGCCAAAGTATTGGAGTTTCAGCTTCAGCCAGTCCTTCCAATGAATATTCAGGACTGATTTCCTTTAGGATTGACTGGTTTGATCTCATTGAATTCTAAGAGACTCTCAAGAGTCTTCACCAATACCATAATTCAAAAACATCAATTCTTCTGCACTTAGCTTTCTATATAGCCCAACTATCACATCCATACGTGACTACTGGAAAAACCATAACTTTGACTAGACATGCCTTTGTTGGCAAAGTAATAATGTCTCTACTTTTTAATATGCTGTCTAGGGTGATCATAGGTTTTCATCCAAGGAGCAAGTGTCTTTTAATTTCATGGCTGCAGTCACATTATAAATGAATAAATGGTCTCTCTTATTTAGTAAAAATTTCACCGATTAGGGAGCTGATGCTTAGTGGAATGCTATATTCTGGATTCTACCTAAAGATGATTTAATCTTTAGAAATGATAGAAAGACCTCACTGTAATGTAGAGTTATTATTTAGTGAAGATTATGGAAAGAACTTTTGGGTCACCATTATCATAAACCTTGAGTCATCTTTCACAGAATATCTGTATTGCTTCCAAAGATGATTTTGCTCTTAAAAATCTCTATCTTTATTTTGAAAATTTCTATGAGACTTCAAATTCTCAGTTCTACCAATGTAATTCAGACCCTTGCTGCTTAATTATATTTCTTTTCAGTTGCACTTTCTTGATGCTAAGTATTGGCAATGTGAAGATTTGGATGCTAAATAACTTCCTCTGACACGAACATAATTAATGATCTTTATTTTGGGTTCAACATTCAATGAAATGGAACACAGCTGAATGTGTGCATCAAGTTCTTGGAATATTAAAGTCCTCCACAAAAGTTTGATTTCCTATATTTTTAATTATCTCCGACTTACATTGTCAAGCAGAAGAGATAAGCAAAGTAACAGATTACATTCCAAATTTTCTCGCACCTGATCCAAGCATAACTGAATCATTGTTTTTTTAAATGTCAAAGCCTGTAGCTCAGAGTTGGGTTAGCATCTACCAATGGAGAATGGCATAGTTTTTTCTTCCTTGTTTATTGTGATATTGTTTATACGAGATGTACACAAAATTCAATACCTTGTCATTAAAATCAGTGTCTGATGTGTTCTCATTAAATGAGAGTTCATTGAAATTTATGCTGAATTGATGCTTGTATTTTTGTTTTGCTGACCAAAATAGATTTAGGTTATCAGTTTACAGGGGAAAAAAAGGTGGCAGCAGCAGCTTTGGGGTGTATTAACTTACTTAGAATTAAGTAAGATTTGTAGGTTTAAAAAGACAAGCTTTAATTCTCCTGTACAATTTATTTCTCTTAAGAATTCTGTTCCTCAGGTAAAGCCAAGTGTGTTTCTGGAAGTTGTATAAGTGAATTATCATAGTGTGATAATTCAGGGATTATACACATACTAAAATCTCGAAATGAAGCATCTCCGTCATCCACATCCATGTATTCTTTTCACACTCACTCGTTAAACAAGTGTTGATTTAGAGTTCATTCCATGAACGGTGACCCAGCCAGACGCCGCTGTTCTCACACAGCATGGAACATACACAGTGAGGGAGGCGGCTATTACTAAAGTCATCCCACAGAAGTTACCATAGGAGTATAGCCTGAGAAACGTGCAGAGGAAAGAGCATGCACAGAAAACTGGGCAGACTAGGTATTCAGGGCCCCTTCCTGTTTTCAGATTTTACTGAACTGAAAGCTAACGGATAAGTAAGGTGTTAATTAAGGGGAGGATGGTTCAAGGGTCAACTAGTGCCCCATGCAGAGTAAGTTGCTTGTATAGAGATTCCCTTACAGAGGAGGCAGATCTCTGACTTGTCCAGAAAATGAAGACCAGCCTAGTTCAGTGTGAGAAGCTGTGGACACAGAAAGTGGAGATACCATCCTGCTACAGAGTTTTGTCTCTTAAGGATCACAACCACTGGAGGGTTTGATCAGAGAAGTCCCATGGTGATGTTTTAGAGTGTAAATGCCTCTCCTGCTGCCAGGGTGGTACTGAATTAGAACAGGGGTGAGGGTGGAAGGTCATGGGAGGTCTGTGCTGAGTGATACATGCAAGGGGATGTCGCTTCATGCTCCACTCCTTCAAGACTATTAGGGTTTTCTGTGGACCTCATGCAAGTGGTTTTTGTGTGTGTGTGTGAAACAGAAGACTTCTGCTAATGAAGAAAGAAGAAAACTGATGCAAAGGTCGGCTCTGAACCAAAAGCCTCCATGCATCGAACTGTTAAATGTCAGCTTCACATTCCATAAGGGAGTCCCATTCTTCTTAAGAAGAAATCAAGCTTTAGAAATCTTCAGGGACTCTCAAAGTCACATAGCTGCTTTAGCTTGGGATTGAAATTTAAATCCATGATAGTTTTATTTCTAAACCCATTTTTTTCCCAATTTAGTCACCTCAGATTCCTCCCTTAATGGAAATACTTGAATAGGGATCAGTGACCAAATAGATTCTTTAGTAGAATCTAATAAAGTTCTGGAAAGTTAATCTACATTTTTTTCCCCCCGAGGTACAGCAAAGAACCTCAGGGGCAAATTAAATCATAACCTAAAAAAATGTAGGGAGGAAATCCATAGAACTTCATTTCAGTGTACTCTCCAGTAATTTGTACAGAAGTGTTTTTATACTGAATATTGCTTATGTAATGTGTTCTTCTGCCAGAATTTAGAATAGAAGAGCACCCAAAATGTCTTGTTGTTACAGTAGAATTAAATGATGTTTCTCCTTTCTCCACAGTGTTTAATTCTTCATCAATTAGATGCCAGTTGGAAGAAACTTTCAGTTGTTTTGAAGTCAGGATTCTCTTTATTTTACTTTGGGTTAAATGTGTCTACATGTGAAAGATCCTCAGGAAAGTGTGGGTAAAAAAGTATTAGAACTTAATTTTCCCCATTTATAAAATGTCCTATATATGTAGAAACTACATACCTTGACACATGTATACATGTACATACAAACGTGTTCTTAGAGTTTGAAGATGGCTAATTTAATTTAAGGTAAAAATCTGATGGTGTTTGCCTTTGAGGAAACATGGAGTTTACAAAGTATGCAGAATCAAAAGCATCGTCTTGGAGAGGAAAATTCCTTATCAAAAATCCTTTAAACTTTCCAAAAATGCTCACTTTTCTCATTTGATATTTACTGCAGCCCTGTGAGATTGATTTGGTCATTAAAAATAATGGTTGGCCTGAATTTCATGAACCAGGGTGGTTCATGTCTAGTGAGCAGAAGTGCATAAATTCCTGCTCAAGCTCAATGTGAGTGTAAAGTTTCCAATGAATTGTAAGGGAAGATAAAGTGAAGCTGGAGCCAAGATAGTGATCTATGAGTACCTTCCCTTCTATCTTCCAGGCCCTCAGAGCACACATCTCCAGATGTGAAAATCTGGATGTTTTGGAGAGTTTAGCTGTGAAACACATAAGCATTTGAGTCTTAAATGAGTTTTTCCTTTTAACTGAAGCTACTGCTAAAGAAAATTCTTTGAGAAAGTTGGTTCATGGAAAATTCCATAGTTAGAAATGTATGGAGTGTGAAGAGACTCCCACTGCACAGGTTGGTCAGCACAGACCTCCCCGTGGCCTTGCAGCCTTGAAGTGTCCAAAGGAATTAGGTAACCATGATGCTTTCTCTTTTTCTCCCACCTCCTTGTGCCCATAGTTTAGCAGATTGATTTCAGTTTTTTAGAAATTAAGATGAAGTCAGCAACTTAAAATACCTTTTTAATGCAAGAGCATGTCTTGTGTTCTGCAGTGGTTCCTATTGATTTCGGCCAGAACAATATTTCTAGAAGGATTCAGAGTAGATAATGAAAACAGGAAGAGATGCTGACCTGCTAGATCAACCTATAATCTCAACATCAACCTGCAACTTTATTTAATAGTTTAGGAAATAAATAAATCTAATCTAATTAACTTGCTCAGCTGTAAAAGATATTTATGTGAATGAATTTTTAATTCTTTGTGCCAGAAGGCACGATGATGCTCCCCACCCCCTTCATAGAAGCAGAGTCTTAACCTAATAAATTAGTTAATCATGTTAGGGAAGAGTGATCTCACTGCTTTAGAAATTCTCTTTCTTCTTATACTTTGCTCCATGGGGCTAATTTTGGAGCTCCCCAGTTATGAAGAAATCACAGAATATTTTGACCAAAACTGTATTTTTTTAAAATTAATGATTGTTGCAAATGATTGTTTACCTTGAAGTTTGATTGCCTTGATTTTTAATTGACATCTTCATTACCTGAGATACCATGTGGTCAAAACTATTTATCCATCTTGCTTAGTTCTCTGCTTAAGGAGAGTACCATAAAAGTTCCATATTATACTTTACCTGTTGGACTCTTTGAGAATTGTCCAAATCTAAGTATTTAAAATTTAACTTTCATTGACTTTTTTCTTCTATTTTAATATTTTCATTAGTTTAACCATAGTATAATTTACATATAAAATCATCAGCTTTAGTGTATAATTCTGTAAGTTTTGAAAATCTAAATCCCCACCCCAGTCAAAATATAGAACTTTTCCATCATCCTCCAAATTTCTTTGTGTTGACATCTCTCTAAATTCAGTTCCCTTCTCCCACCCCCAGACCCTAGCAAACACTGGTCTGCTTTCTATTCCTGTAGTTGATCCTCCTCCATAAATGAAATAAAACAGTATTTTGAAAAAGTTAGTTCATGGAAAATTCCATAGTTAGAAAAGTGTGGAGTGTGAAGAGACACCCTATTGCACAGGTCAGCCAGCACAGACCTCCCCATGGCTTTGCAGCCTTGAACTGTCCAAAGGAATTAGGTAACCATGAAGCTTTCTCTTTTTCTGAGTGGTATTGCATTGTTGAGAGACATCATGGTTTGTGGGTACTCGTGTTCACTACATGATGGATATTTGGATTCTTTCTAGTTGAATATTAAGAATAAAGCTGTTGTAAATGCTTTTGCACAAGTCTTTGAGTGGACCTATGTCTTACTTTCTCTTGGCTAAATACCTAGCTGCATATTGCTAGGTTTTATGTTAAGTGTGCATGCACCTTTAAAAGAGTGTTAAACTAAACTGTTTTCCAAATTGGCTATGTCATTTTGCATCCCAACCAGTATCTTATGAGTAACCATTTTTCTGTATCCTCAATGACACTTGAGTTTTCTTTTTTTAATTTTAGTCATTCTAGTTGGTGTGTTGTGGTATTTCACTGAAGTTTTCATTTGCATTTTCATAAGGCTTAATTATGTTAAGAATCTTTTCATGTTCTTATTTGCCATTCATAAATCTTTCTACTGTCTCCACAGTTTTACCTTTTTCAGAAAGGCATGCATTTCAGATTGGCTTCTATCACTTAGGCATATGCATTTAAGGTTCTTCCGTATTTATCCTGGCCTTTATAGCTCATTTCTTTATAATGTCAAATATTCTATTGTCTAGATACACCACAGTTTATTTATCTGTTTACCTACTAAAAGACATCTTGGTTGCTTCTAAGTTTGGGCAATCATGAGTAATGCTCCTGTGAATGTCCTTGTACAGGTTTTTGTGTGAACATATGTATGTACCTTCATTGGGTGAACACCAAGGAGCGGAATTCCTGGATCATATAATAAAAGTATGTTTAGTTTTCTAAGAAACCTCCCAGCTACCTTCCAAAGTGTGCCTACCATTTTGCATTCCCATTGAAAATGAAAGAGAGACCCTGCAGCTCTTCCAGATCCTCACCAGCATTTGGTGCTATCAGTGTTTCAGATTTTGGCCTCACACTAATAGGGGTATAGTAATATCTCATGGTTGTTTTAATTTACATTTCCCTCATGGACCATCTGTTCATATGCTTATTTGCCATTTTCTTTGCTGGGATATCTATTAAGGTCTTTGGCCCATTTTTAAATCACATTTTTTTCTTTAATTTTCTTTATTTTTTTTATTAAACTTTTTATTTTGTATTGGAATATGGCCAATTATCAATGTCGTGATAGATTCTGGTGGACAGCAAAGGGACTCAGCCATACATACATGTATCCATTCTCCCCCAAACTCCCCTTCCATCCAGGCTGCCTTTCAGATTGGCTTCTATCACTTAGGCATATGTCTCCTAGCATTTCTGTCACATAATGTTAGGCAGAGTTCCCCGTGCTATATAGGCCCTTATTGGTTACCCATTTTAAATATAGTAGTGTGTACCTGTCCATCCCAAACTCCCTAACTGTCCCTTCCCCCACCCTTCCCCTGGTGACCATAATTTGGATCTCTAAATCTGTGAATGTGTTTCTGTTTTGTAAATAAGATCATTTGTATCATGTCTTTTTAGATTCCACATGTAAGAGATGTCATATGATGTTTCTGCTTCTCTGTCTGACTTCACTCCGTATGACTATCTCTAGATCCATCCATGTTGCTGCAAATGACATTATTTCATTCTTTTTGGTGGCTCTGGGTGATATCCATTGTATATATGTTCCACATATTCTTTATCCATTCATCTGTTGATGGACATTTAGGTTGCTTCCATGTCTTGGCTATTGCAAACAGGGCTGCAGTGAACATTGGACTGCCTGCATTCTTTTGAACCATGTTTTTCTCTGAATATATGCCCAAGTGTGGGCTTGCAGAGTCATATGGAAGTTCTATCTTTAGTTTTTTAAGGAACCTGCATACGGCACTCCATAGTGGCTGTACCAATTTATACTCCCACCAACAGTGTAGGAGGGTTCCCTTTTCTCCACACCCTCTCCAGCATTTATTGTTTGTGGATTTTTTTTTTAATAACTATTTTGACTGGTGTGAGATATCTCATTGTAGTTTGATCTGCATTTCTCTAATAATTAGCAATGTTGAACATATTTTCATGTGCCTCTTGGCCATCTGTATGTCTTCTTTGGAGAAATTTCTATTTAGATCATCTCCCCATTTTTCAATTGTAAAGTTTGTTTTGATGATGTTGAGCTTCATGAGCTATTTGTAGATTTTGGAGACTAATCCCTTGTCAGTCACATCACTTGCAACTATTTTTTTCCATCTGTGGGTTATCTGTTTTATTTTCCTTTGCTGTGCAAAAGTTTTTGAGTTTAAGTAGGTCCCATTTGTTTATTTTTGTTTTTATTTCCATTATTCTGGAAGATGGATCAAAAAAGATATTGCTGCAATTTATGTCCGAGAGTGTTCTACCTATATTTTCCTCTAGGGGTTTTATAGTGTCCAGTCTCACACTTAGTTCTTTAATCCATTTTGAGCTCATGTTTATGTATTGTGTTAAAGAATGATCTAATTTCAATTTTTTTTTACATATAGCTTTCCAGCTTTCCCAGCACCATTTGTTGAAGAGACTGTCTTTCCAACATTGTGTAGTCTTGCCCCCTTTGCCATAAACTAATTGACCATAGGTGTGTGGGTTTGTTTATGGGCTTTCTATCCTGTTCCGTTGATCTATATTACTATTTTATAGATGTGTCAGTACCATATGTGTGTCAGTACAATATGTGTCAGTGCCATATTGTTTGGATAACATTAGCTTTGTAGTATAGTCTGAAGTTGGGAAGCCTGGTTCCTCCAGCTCTGTATTTCTTTCTCAAAATTGCTTTCACTATTCAGGGTCTTTTGTGTCTCCATACAAATTTAAAATATTTTTGTTGGAGTTCTGTGAAAAATGCCATTGGTTATTTGGTAGGGATTGCCTCCAATCTCGGAGAAGGCAATGGCACCTCACTCCAGTACTCTTGCCTGGAAAGTCCCATGGACGGAGGAGCCTGGTAGGCTGCAGTCCATGGGGTCGCTAAGAGTTGGACACGACTGAGCGACTTCACTTTCGCTTTTCACTTTCATGCACTGGAGAAGGAAATGGCAACCCACTGCAGTGTTCTTGCCTGGAGAATCCCAGGGAAGGTGGAGCCTGGTGGGGTGCCGTCTATGGGGTCGCACAGACTCGGGCACGACTGAAACGACTTAGCAGCAGCAGCAGCAGTCTTCAATCTATAGATTGCCTTGGGTAGTATAGTAATTTTGATAGTATTGATTCTTCCAATCCAAGAACATGGTATGTCTTTCCATCCGTCTCTTCTTTCATCAGCGTCATATGGTTTTTAGAGTACGGGTCTTCTGCCTCTTTAGGTAGGTTTGTTCCTAGATATTTTATTATATTTGATGCAGTGATAAATGGGATTGTTTTCTTAATTTTTCTTTCTGATCTTTCATTTTAAGTATACTGGAGTGCAAGAGATTTTGTATCATGCAGCTTTACCTAATATATTGATGAGCTGTAGTAGTTTTAAGGTAGCATCTTTAGGATTTTCTGTATGTAATATCATGTCATCTGCAAACAGTGACACTTTTCAAAATTTCAACTTTATAGAGGTATAATTGGTGAATAAAAGTGTAAGATATTTAAAGTGTACATTGATGTTATTTTATATATATATATATATAATGAAAGAATTCCCCATGAAGTTAATTAACACATTTATTATCTCATATTTATGTTTTATTTGTTTGGTTTTGCTGAGAACATTTTAGTATACTCTTTTAGCAAATTTTGATTACAAAAACTATTGTCACCATGTTTACATAAGATCCTAAAAGCTTTTTCATCATAGATGTGGGTTTATATTCTGTTACCAAATTTTACTTGTTTTCCCCTATCTCAAAACTACTGATAACCACTTCTCTACTTTCTGTTTTGATGAGTTTGACTTTTTCTTTTGTTTATAGATTCTGCATATAAGGAATACTATGGATGATACCACTCAATATTTACCTTTCTCTGTGTAGCTTATTTCACTTAACCTGATAACCTAAAAATCAATCTGTGTTGTTGCAAATGGCAAGATTTTCTTCTTTCTTAGGGCTGTAAAATATGCCTTACATGTTCTTTATCCATCTGTTTATTAATGGACACTTAGATGCTTTCCGTATCTTTACTACTGTGAATAATGCTGTAATGAACATAGGAATGTCAATCTCTTTTAATATCCTGTTGTCATTTCCATTGGATATCCTACTCAGAAGTGGGACTGCTGTATCATATGGTAGTTTTATTTTTATTTTTTTTCAGGAACTTTCATACTATTTTCTGTGATGGCCACGCCAATTTAGATGCCCATCGAAAAGTTCACAAGGGTTCCCTTTTCAAAAATACTTGTCTTTTGATGATAACAATTTAAACAGTTGTGAAATGATGTCTCATTGTGGTTTTGATTTGTATTTATCTCATTAATAATAACACTGTTCACCTTGTCATATACCTGTTGGCCATTGAGGTGTCATCTTTGGAAAAATGTCTATTCTGCCCATTTTTTAATTTTTTTTTTTAAATTTGAGCTGTATGAGTTCTTTATATTTTGTATACTAACCGCTTATCAGATATAGATGGTTTCCTACTTATGGTCGGTGGTTCAGCTTCTGACGTTTTGACTTACTAATGGTGAGAAGGCAATACGCATTGAGTAGAAACCATACTCTGAATTTTTATATTTTCCTGGCCACTGATATGCAGTATGACACTATGTTCTGAGAATGTTTAAGGTAGCTGAGGATAAGCTAAAATGTTTGATAGATTAGGTGTATCATATGCATGTTTGAGGTAGGCTGTTTTCAACTTATTATGGGTTTATTGGGATGTACTTCCATTGTCAATCAAGGGGAATATGTATATGATTTTTGAGATTTTCTTCCATTGCATGTGTTGCCATTTCATTTTTGATCCCTCATAGCTCAGTTGGTAAAGAATCTGCATGCAATGCAGGAGGCCCTGGTTCAATTCCTGGGTTAGAAAGATCCCTTTGAGAAGAAAATGGCAACCCACTCCAGTACTCTTGCCTGGAAAATCCCATGGATGGAGGAGCCCAGTAGGCTACAGTCCATGGGGTCGCGAGGTGTCAGACACAACTGAGCGACTTCACTTTCACTTTCACTACTTTGCTGTGCAGACGCTTTTCAATTTGATGTAGTCCCATTTATTGATTATTTTGTTGCCTTTCTTTTGGAGTCAGCTCTAAAATTTCAATGCCAAGACCTATGTCAACTTATTGCCTATTTTTTTTCCCCAGGAGTTTTGTGGTTATAGGTCTTCAGTCACTCAGTCGTATCCGACTTTTTGCAACCCCATGGACTGCAGTGTGCCAGGCTTCCCTGTTCATCACCAACTCCTAGAGCTTACTCAAACCCAGGTTCATCAAGTCAGTGATGCCTTCCGACCATCTCATCCTCTGTCATCCCTTTCTCCAGCCTTAACTCTTTTCCAGCATCAGGGTCTTCTCTAATGTCAGTTCTTCACATTAGGTGGCCAAAGTATTGGAGTTTCAGCTTCAGCATCAGTCCTTCCAATGAATATTCAGGACTGATTTCCTGTAGGATGGACTGGTTGGATCTCCTTGCAGTCCAAGGTACTCTCAAGAGTCTTCTCCAACACCACAGTTTGAAAGC
>NW_011495051.1:11594222-11606554 GCF_000754665.1 Bison bison bison | reverse complement strand
TTCCTTCACAGTCTTAACTCACATCCGTACATGACTACTGGAGAAACCACAGCTTTGACTAGATGGACCTTTGTTGGCAAAACAACGTCTCTGCTCTTTAATATGTTCTCTAGGTTGGTCATAGCTTTTCGTCCAAGGAGCAAGTGTGTTTTAATTTCATGACTGCAGTCACCATCTGCAGAAGGAAATGGCAGCCCACTCCAGTCTTCTTGCATGGAGAATCCCAGGGACGGCGGAGCCTGGTGGGCTGCCATCTATGGGGTCGCACAGAGTTGGACACGATTGAAGCGATTTAGCAGCAGTAGCAGCAGCAGTCACCATCTATAGTGCTTGTAAAGCTATGAAAATAAAGTCTGTCACTGTTTGTATTGTTTTCCCATCTATTTAACATGAAGTGAAAGGACTGGATGTCTTAATCTTAGTTTTCTGAATGTTGAATTTTAAGGCAACTTTTTCCCTCTCCTCTTCTACTTTCATCAAAAGGCTCTTTACCTCTTCTTCGCTTTCTGCCATAAGGATGGTATCATCTGCATATCTGAGGTTATTGATGTTTCTCCCAGCAGTCTTAATTCCAGTTTGTGCTTCATCTAGCCCAGCATTTTGCATGATGTACTCTGCATATAAGTTAAATAAACAGTAACAATATACAGCCTTGACGTACTACTTTCCCTATTTGGAACCAGTCTGTTGTTCCATGTCCAGTTCTAACTGTTGCTTCCTGACCTGCATACAGATTTCTCAAGAGGCAGGTCAGGTGGTCTGGTATTCCCATCTCTTGAAGAATTTTCCACAGTTTGTTTGATCCACACAGTCAGGACTTATGTACACATTTTAAAACCATTTTGAGTTGATTGTTATGTGGTGTAACATGTCGATCTAGTTTTTTCTTTTCTTTTTGTATGTGGCCATCCAGTTTTCCGACACTTTATTGAAGAGAATGTACCTTCCCCACAGCATTATTATATAGGAATGTTTCTGGGCTCTATATTCTGCTCAATTGGTCAATGTCCTTGTTTTTATGTCAATATCATACTATTTTGGTTACTCTAGCCTTGAAATGTGTGGAGAAGAAAATGGCAACCCACTCCAGTATTGTTGCCTGGAGAATCCCAGGGGTGGGGGAGCCTGGTGGGCTGCCGTCTATGGGGTCGCACAGAGTCGGACATGACTGAAGCGACTTAGCAGCAGCAGCCTTGAAATGTAGTTTGAAATCAGGGGAGTTGATGCCTCCAGCTTTGTTGCTCTTTCTTAATATTTCCTTGGTTATCTGGGGTCTTTTGTGTTTAATACAAATTTTAGGATAGTTTATTCTATTCCTGGGAAAAATGTCATTCTTTTCATTTTTTAGGATTTTATTCCAGTGCAGTTAAATTACTTGAAAGGCCTTTTATTCTATTGAAGTTTACTTCTTCAGTTCAGTTCAGTTCAGTTGCTCAGTGGTGTCCGACTCTTTGCGACCCCATGAATCGCAGCAATATATGAATATATATATACATATGTATTATATGTATATGTGTATATATTCATAAAAATATTTATTTTCACATTTAGTCATATGAATAATAAATACATAGTCCCATTTTCCTGTTGCCTCATGTGAGTATACAATGTGTAAATCTGGTCTCCGTTATCCCATTGGACCCCAAAGTAAAAGTTCAGTTATTGGTTTTCTATCAATCTTTTTTTTTTGCCTTTCCCATTTTTGTTTGTCTGTTTCTTGCTTGGACCAAATACAAATCGTCTATGGTTTCTGAATGATATTTCAATTCATTCTCTAGTATTATAGTTAAGATATCTAATAATATGTTGGAATTTTCTTTTTCCCCTCTTTCCCTTCCTTCCTTGCTTCCATTAGGGCAGGGTTGTTAGTTTTCGATACCTATTTCCCATAACCCTTTTTAATGCTAACAATTACTCTTAGGTTGCCAAACAAGCTGGCTGCATCCTTATTTAAATCATTTATTTTACAGGTGGTACCATTATCTTGAATTCATGCTTAATGACTCTCATCTTTACACATTAAAACCAGGAAGTTAAGTACATGTATTCTGCATTTGCACACACTCATGGTCCTCTTATTGTTGGCCAGGAGAGTCATTAGGCTTTGTTGAATAAGGGCCCTGCACTGCTCACCTGAAACTGCCACGACATTGTTAATTGGCTACGCCCCAATACAAAATAAAATGCTTAAAGTTTGGATAAAAAAAATAAGGTCCCCCCACGCTACTCACCTTGGAATAACTATGCCCAGTTGTTCGAGAGAGAAGCAGCTCACGAGTAGATCGACTTTGAAGCAGCTCTGGAAAATGACTGTTTTTTTCCTTTGAGGTCTGTTTTCTATCCCAATTCAATCACTATGGGATCTCTAAAGAAAACTTTCTGTGTGCCATGTTATCTGTTTGTGTTAGATATGACATCAAGATATTTTTTAAAAATTTTGTATCACTTTTCAAATAGTGAGGTAACAAAGAGACACAAATCTTAATTATTTTTCTCTAAAATTAGTATAATATTTTGTTACATCATCAGCTTGAATTTGAGTTGTTATAGTAATGTATTTTAGTGCTTGATTTTACTGTAGCCCTTGTAGATGTCCTTATTTGTTATAAGGTTTTGAAAATGTCATTTTCTTTTTTTTATCTGATTTAATTTTCTACACTAAATTAAATATACTAATTTGACTTTCAGAAGTCTGTATAATGATGTGAATTAATGAAAATATTAAAGGAATTCAGTTCGGTTCATTTCAAGACCATTTGGTATGAAAAGCTATACTGATGAAGTAAGCGTTGTCTAGATAGATTCCCTAGGAAACGTGTTTGAATTAGTAGACTGGAATGATTTTCAATTAACATATGGGTTGTTTCTATGCAAATAAAGGTTTCTCAAGTGCTTAAGGGAATGTTTGAGAAGTTCATTTAATTACAATAGTTCTGAGTATTACCTCTGAAATCTGTTTACCCCTGTATTTATACATATCTTTTGTTTTATAGATGATCCTTCATTTCAAATAACCTATTTGAAACTGGGATTCCCTGATAGCTCAGTTGGTAAAGAATCTGCCTGCAATGCAGGAGACGCTAGTTTAATTCCTGGGCTGGGAAGATTCGCTGGAGAAGTGATAGGCTACCCACTCCAGTATTCTTGGGTTTCCCTTGTAGCTCAGCTGGTAAAGAATCCCCCTTGAATCTGGGAGACCAGGGTTTGATCCGCAGGTTGGAAAGATCCCCTGGAGAAGGGAAAGTCTACCCACTCCAGTATTCTGGCCTGGAGAATTCCAAGAGCTGTATATAGTCCATGGGGTTCCAAAGAGTCAGATACAAGTGAGCAGCTTACACTTTCACTTTTCATTTGAAGTTAGTATAGTACAAATGTAATACAGTGGTTATCTCTAACTGTGTAAATATGGATGATTAACTTTCTTTTTTAGCTGTTATTTGACTGTTTTTTGATACATTTAGTCACCTTTTCCCTAAATAATTAATTCTCATCCACATTGTAGGTGAAAATGCCCAAAAACTTTTTCTCTAACAAATCATTTTCCTTTTAATAATTGAATTTTGCAAGTCATTGCTTTTCACAAAGAAAAATATACTGTGGTATTTCTAGAGAATATATGATCTACAGCATGTACGCTTTAGAAGACTGGGATGATTCAGTTAGATGAACTGATGGGTAAGCTTTTTTTCTAATTTGAATTTTCCAGTTGGAGAAGTTGAGTCTCAACAAGATGTTCCGGCATATTGTGATAGCCTCCTTTGAAGTCGAGTGAATCATTCGGATCTTAACTTTTATGAGTATAACCACATTGAGCATTCTGTATTTTGTAAATTCAGATCCCCTTTTATTGAAATCCAGAAGCTTGGCCTTTGTGAGATGATTGATTATATCAATTGTTCTTTGAGCTTCCTGTACTTCTAGGTAACCATCTATACAAATGTTTACAAACTAATTATAGAAAATGTCAACTAAATATTTTTTTATTTATAGATTTATATTCTGTGCATTTTACGTTTGGAAGAGGTCAACAGAGACATTAAAGCTTTTGGTTCCGTGTAAATTGCGTAATTTAGGATCTTGCATTGATCCATACCGAATGTTAGTTTTGGAAAGGCTTGGCTGTTTGGTCCCACTGAGGTTTTTTGTTTTTCATCATGCAGTAATGCTTTTAGGTGATTATGAATCTGGGGTTTTGATTGTTGCCAATGTTGTCAGTTATTCGGTTTTACATTTACTAGTATTTTAGTATTACATAATTTAAGAAGGACAGAGTGAATCCAAACAAGATTGAGAATGTTTAATTTTTGAATGTTACAGCAAAATGGTTCATATCTCTGAGCTGAGCCTAAAGAGTGAATATAGGCTGCCTCTTTTTATACACTCTCCTCCTTCATTTCCTACTACTGTTCAACTTACAGATGATAGTAATTGGAAAAGGTAAACTTTATTTTAGAAAACTTCTTATTCAATTTTTTCACTGTGATATAAGAAAAAGGAGATCTCTCGAGATTAAGAGGTTTGTCTATATTAGTTCTGATCACTCATCATTGATCATGACTAGTATTGAATATTCCCCAGAAGATTGCTAGAGTTCTCTAAATGTAACCTAAATCTTGCTAAAATAGTTTCTTTTCTTAAAAGTGGACAGTGTTCATATGCTTGGCAAAACCCAGCCTCAGTTCTTTCCCTGTATTCTACAGTTATTCGAGGGAAAGAAGGACAGCATCTAAGAAGATGGAACTAAGTTTCTTAGGAGGTCTCTTCCACTTGGACTTGATTTCTTTCCTTTTGTTGCCTTTAAACTATTGGCAGAACCCTTGGACTCAAAACTGCAAGTGTCTCCTTTAGAGCATTTAGCTGGTCTATGTGCGGCAGAAGGAGACCAAGATACCAAGGTTCCAAGACTGTGGTTCCTGTGCTGTAGTTTGATATAAAACCATCGAGAATGGCTGTCTGGAGGGACTGACTGTACAGCTGCCACCACTGTCACATCACAGCATCCTCGCTTTTCAGGGAGACTGTATAACTAATTTCTGCTACCTGAGTAGGGGTGGAAGGATACAGCATTGTAGGGACAAGATGTGAGAAACAAATGTGTGTTTTCTCTCTTCCCTTCCTTTGTTGACTGAGCCCAGAGGAGGCAGTGGTTGTGGGAGTCACCAATCTAACAGTAGAAGCAATCCCTTTGGGGACAAGAGCTGCCTATGAATCAGGACCATCCTTAACGAACTGTTACAAGAATGAGAAACAAACGTTGGTTTTGTTAAGCTACTCCAGTTTAGGAGTTTGTTTGATGCAGCCACTGACATTACAGTGACTCAAACGTGCCTTTTTGGATTAATCATGTCAAAGAAAAATAATATGCTTATTTCTTTACTGCCTAGATATATTTCCCTGTGTCTATAAAGGAAAGAATAGCCTTATTTTTATTGTGAAAAGTAAGGAAGAACAAAAATCGTATGGGGAATCATAAAGGCTATGTCTTTGAAGCATATGTTTATATTTATAATGTGTATCATTGTTTATCTCTCAAGCAGTTTTCCCATATCACATGAGAGGCATCATCCCCTTTCACAGAGCCTGCTGTCATACTGGGTGACTAATATATACAACACATTGCCGTGGAATCCTTAAGCCTTCTCCAAAGCTATTTCTGTGAATGTAGCATAATGCCCTTTAAGCTCTATTTGGAATTCACTGTCGTGTTACTACGGGCGTTTTGTGATGTGCTTTCATAAAAATACTAAGATTTATATGCAGGCCAGACTCCTGAAAAATCACATCCCTCATACGAGCATTTGGGGTATGTAAGATAAATCTCATAAGGCTTTACATGAAAAATCAACATGATATGGATACAGCTCTTTTATATTGGTTGAATTGTTCTTTAGTACTTATAGAGTGACTGCTGTTGGCTATAAAACATCACAATAATAATTTTACTAGCAGTTACAGTAATAATAGCTAGCCTTCTTAGAGCTTTAGCTATGTGTCAGATACTGTTCAAAGTTTATAACATATAATTAACATTTAATTTTTCATAGAAAATGTCACTAAAATTTTACACATTTACAGATGAATAAAGTAGGGATCGAGACTTGAAGTAACTTGTGTAAGTCTCTGCAGATAGTAAGCTGATGTTCAAACTTAAGATTGGTCATTGTTACTCATCACATTACACTACCTCCCAGTTAAGACCTGGAAATTGTGATAGGAAAGAATAAAAGTTTATATCTTGCTCATCCTTTATGGGAATAGCCAGGACTGCACATGAATTAGATTCCTCACCAAAGAAAATGATAAAGCATTGATTTAATGAGACACTGCGCATTTGATCCTAATGCTGGCTGGTATAAACACTATTTGACAGAGAAACTATTATATGGGATTCTTTACATGTCCAAATCTCATTTACTATCCCACGCCACCCCCCACCAAAAAAAAAAACAAACCAACAAAAAACCCAGCATTGTTTCTGCTATTGAGTTTTGAAGCAAGGTACCTGAAGCTCAAGGAGGTTAAGTAAATTTCTTACCAATCTAAGAGTAAATGTAAGAGGTGAGATTTGAACTCAGCCTTTTAAAACAGTAATAGCAAATTTCCCACATTGTTATCTATATAGTGTGTTAAACGGGCTTTCCAGGAAGGAGAATGGTATGGGAACGCTTACAGAAATTATCATGGTAAGAATCAAGCAGCTTAGAAGGATTTTAGACAATGAGGGAGAAAAAGCATGGGAATCAGGAGATGAGTACTTAAGGGACAGGAGAAAGCTTTATATTGAATATATATGAACATGTGTACATCATTGAACACACACTATATATGTATGTGTGTGTATATATATATTTTTTTCAGTGAATATGAACAAAATAGTGTACCATTTTAGTCAGAGTAGGGCCACAGAGTTTCATTACACTATTTACTATATGTACAATATTACACTAAGTTTTAGAAAAAAATAGAAATATAAAATGTGGTTTCTGTAATTCATCACCTTTAATTGTGCCAATCAATCCAGAGTGTTTTCCATTTTGAAGAATGTGACCCAGATAATGGGACAGCAAGGCATAATTTGATAATGGTAATAAACAACAGAAAATTTCAAGTACAAAGTATACTTTTAGCATATGTGTCTAAAGCTGTATTCTCAGATCTCAGTTCTATGAAATTGTCAATCTGTTCAAAAACAGAATCTCTATCAATATTAGTTATCATCAACAAACTTAAATTTAGGTAATGTGCCAAACATAGTACATAAGAGGGATTTGCAAAATACTTATTTTTTCTGTGCCTCTTCATAGAGGAATAGTTCTATAAGAGGGGTAACTTATGGTTAGCCATGTCCCTTGAAAAACTGTACTAAAACTGTAACTGAGATAAGTAGTGATTGTCTGAGGGGCCATCTGATTTCTGTCGGTGTTCTGGGGAGCCATGAACACCAGGGCCATACCAAGAAAAGGGCACTGTGAAGCATCTGTTTCCTGTCTCCCCTTCGCAAAGTAGCACAAACACAATTTAGTTCATAAGGCTGCCATTTTGTCCGCAGTTCGTCTACTGTTTCTTATCCTGCACACACTCCCTGATGTGTAGCTATCTTGTGGGCTAGCCCTCTCCTGCCAAGACCAGCTGGTCGATAAAGTAACACATCAGGAGGGCAATTAAGACCTGAATAAGGCTTGGTATACAGGCTCACTGAATCAGAGATAATCTTCATGTATTAGATATATATTCTTTTTTAGTGTCTTTTCCATTATAGGTTATTATAAGATACTGAGTGTAGTTCCTTGCGCTATACAGAAGGTCCTTGTTGTATATCTATTTTATATATAGTTGTGAGTACATTTTAATCCCAAACTCCTAATTAGCCCCTACCCCCACGGTTTCACTTGGGTAACCGTGAGTTTGTTTTCTGAGTCTGTGGGGCTATTTCTGTTTTGTAAATAAGTCTATTTGCATCATTTATTTCTAGATTCCACATATAAGTGATGGCATATTGGTCTTTCTGTGTATGACAGTCTACTTAGTATGATAATCTCTAGGTTCATCTATGTTGCTGAAAATGACACTTTTTCATTATTTTTGATGGCTGGGTTATACTCCATTATATATATGCACCATATTTTTATCCATTCATCTGTCAGTGGACACTTAGATTGCTTCCATGTCTTGGGTATTATAAATAGTGCTGCCATAAACATTGGGGTGCATGCATATTTTGAAATTAGTTTTCTCTAGATATATGCCCATAGTTACCTCTGTCTATAGTTTGCTTCCTGGAAAAGGCCCTTTTTCTAAATTGCTTTAGTCAGTTAAGGGGAAGGTAAAAATAAAAACTTCATGGTCTTATGTTTCTTAAAAGTAATCAGCCTCAAATAATCATGCCAAAAAAATACATTTTAGGGTGGTAAATGTTGTTCCCCTATACCATATTGGAACATAAGCCTGGTGAGTAAGCAGGGGAAGGTAGTGGTTGGAGAAATGATGGGGTGGACATGTGGAAAAAGCAGGAAAAAAAAAAAGCTGTGCCTAATATGCAATAGATTTTTCAGTTCCTGACATATGCTGATTTCTTTGCACAAAGTTCATTATCCATAAATTTAGTAAGACTCTATATACCTTAAAATGATTCCTTTTTTGTGAAATAATTTGGAAAAGTTTATAATCCTTATAAGCAAAAGTGTCTTGGTTAAAACACATCAACTAAAGAAAGAAACCTGTTGGCAAGTAGCTGAAGCTCCCTGCTGGATCAGCCCCCAGATTGTTCCTCATGAACTTAAGTGCTGGATTACATGCTAATTAACACAAAAATTTTTTAAAGTTACCTTTTGGGTCTCCATTTGAGTTTTCAGTTTTTGAATACAAACCTAATGAAGTCCAACAGAAGCTGTGCATATTAGTTAAGGCAACAAAAGGTGGTATAACAGATGAATCTAGATGTCTCTATGATTTAAAGCAATGAGAACTGGTTTCTAACTCATGTAGAATAAAAAATGGTGGGTCCATAGGTTCAGAGCCTCTTACCCTGCCAGTCATTCAGGGGACTAAGCTGACAGAGAGTCTGCCATATTTAATGTATGACTCCATAGAATACTATAACTGTCATCAGACAGCAAAGAGAGAAGGGGAAAAGAGCATGGGGGCTGGAAAGAGGCATCCGTGGTTCAAGTCTGTAAGGATGACACGCTGTTTGTGTCCAAATTCCATGGGCCAGAGTTTAATCATAGGGTCATACCTTATTGCATGTAAGCCTAGTTCTGTGCCTAGAAAGAAAGGAAAAAATGGGTTTGTGCCATGATATCTCAACTTCTATTATCCATCTTGGTTACAATGAAATATAATAATTATGATATAAATATATCATCTTTAATTTAAAGTAAAGGAACAGTTTGACCCGCACCTCAGCCTGTTTATAGCAACTGCTACCTGGTGATGTAGTTGTTATAGAGAATAGAACATTTTAGATATATTTTCATTCATGAAGACTTCCCTGGTGCCTCCGATGGTAGAGCATCTGTCTACAATGTGGTAGACCCGGGTTCCATCCCTGGGTTGGGAAGGTCATCTGGAGAAGGAAATGGCACCCCACTCCAGTACTCTTGCCTGGAAAATCCCATGGACAGAGGAGCATGATAGGCTACAGTCCATGGGGTCACAAAGAGTCGGACATGACTTAGTGACTTCACTTTCACTTTTCACTTTCATTCATGATGCGTCAGGATATTGCATTTATGATGCTGAAAGAAGAAGTCTTTATGACAAATCATCAAAGACTGGGAGATTGCATGGAAATGAAAACCAAATTCAGGTGTGCTTTTAAAATACTTAAAAGTAATTACTGATAGACTAAAGGTAATGTATGTGCTACCTCACCAGCAGAACAACTGAGCAAAGGGAAAAAATGATAGCTTTGTAGAGGTACAGTCTGTTCTGGTACAACACGTGCTCCTGAGATGTGAATTAACCCATAAGTTATTTGTAAACAGGAAAAAGATGACAGCACAATATGGAAGTCACCTTGATTTATACACTTGTCCCCCAGCTTGTTAAAAGCTTTTGCCATCTAGTAGCAGTAGCTAAACAGAAAGGATACTAGCAGAGCTGCCTACAGTACACAGTGGGGCACGGTACTGTCCTGTATACCCAGTGCATATTATAGACTTCTCTGAGGACCAGTTTTGATTATATGCTCTTTTATTAAAGCAATGTCTATTTATTTATTTGGCTACACCAGGTCTTGTTCTGGCTTGCAGGATCTAGTTCCCTGACCAGGGATCAAACCTAGAGCCCCTTGAATTAGGAGCACAGTCTTGATCATGGAACCAACAGGGAAACACCCATATACTCCATCTTGAAAATATTTTGTGCAACATCGCTTACCTCAGTTTGTTTATATTGAAAGTACAGTGTATTTTTCAAAAATGAGGTGGTGTTTTATTAGGATTATTTTTGCTTGTGAGTGAGACACAGAGTTATAATTGTATAGGTTTTGAATGCTTTGCCCTCAGACTTCCTTTTTCTCATAAACCGTGTAATTTTTATTGATGTTGCAGAGTATGAAGTTCTCAGCACTGCATGCATTCCATTATAGTCTTTTCAGTTGCCAGTGCCACAAACCCAATCAAAAATTAACCTCAGAGAAAGTGGAAATGTACAAAATCACATGACTGGAATGCTCAGGGGTTTACCTGAGTTCAGACATCCCCGTACCCATGCTTAAAAAACTGATTTTTAGGTATTTATCACTTTTTTTCCATCCCTTAGCTGGACTTCTCTCAGCTGGATTTTAGCTTGAATGCAAGCTTTTTATGTGAGGTGGATCAAGTCTGCATTTTCAGACTAAGGCCTTTTTTCATAATGTCTGTCATACATGCATGCATATATGTGTATGTATATACACAGACACACATACACACATACATATCAGTCTAGAATACAGGAAAGCTACAGGAAAGAAATGGCATGGTCAAAGTGATAGTTAAAGAGACTTAAATGAGGAAGCGGGTTTGCAAGTTTCAGGCAGGTTCACAGATGGCTACTAGGGGTGGTGGGGCAGTGTGGGGTGGTGGGGATGAGAATGTTTGCAGTCACAGACTGAAGGAGTAAGTGGTGGATTGGGTTACCAGAACCATCCGGTGCTGCAGTTACAAGAGAGGGCCACCAAACTGCAGCTGCAGACTTCAGTAGAAAAACACAGCCACCCCCAACCTGCAGTTCAGGGAGAGAGACCGGGTGCAGAGTCCAGCCTCTCTCTTCATTCCCTCTAACCTTCTAGTGCCTCCCAGTGCCAAACCCACCTGAATGTAAGAGAATCCAGTTGGTGCCGGCTGTAGAGGTCAGCTTCCAAGGGTATGGAGCAGGGTGAGGATTAAGTATTGAAGGGGAAAAAGAGACTGTCTAACATGCCCAGGTTAGACACTGGAGTAAAAAGGTAGTTTTTCTTCCAGCAGGTATGTGTGATTTTTAGGAATACTTCTCATTGGCTCTGTGTGGACCACACATCCACACACGTGGCAGTGGAGATCTGGTGCTCTGGTCCCATGCCTCTGTCAGTATGGTATCTGGATAGAGTGATTAACAAACTGGCTGAAAGCTCGTAGATGGTGGAGGAACTTTCAAATAAAACACGTCTGTGGATTTAAGAAGCTGATAACACAAGAGAGCGACATGGTAGACCCTGTGTTAGGTCTTGAGACACCAGTTTTCTCCCACAGGTGACTTACCCCAGCAGAGCTCAAGTATTTTGCATTCATAACAGTCTGATGATTCACTTTTCCACAGAGAAGGAAGAGGAGTGGATACTGAGGGTGAAGGGTATACATTAATCACAGTATTTTCCTTTGGGAAGACAAGTTAAGTAGCCTTTGGGAAAATGTATGGAGATGGAGGAAGAGCACGCTTTCTCATAACTCAATAAATATTTATATCCTCAAAGTCTAATACAACATTGGAAGATAAAATCTCGTTAATAAATGTTTTAGAAAATGGGGAACAATATATATTACAAGAGTAATCATTTCCAAACTGTATTGTTTAAAATTCCCTAGATAGCTGAGAAAAAGGGAAACTCACCTGTTTTAGACTGCTGCTACTGCTGCTGCTGCTAAGTCGCTTCAGTCGTGTCCGACTCTGTGCGACCCCATGGACGGCAGCCCACCAGGCTCCCCCGTCCCTGGGATTCTCCAGGCAAGAATTCTGGAGTGGGTTGCCATTTCCTCCTCCAATGCATGAAAGTGAAAAGTGAAAGTAAAGTCGCTCAGTCGTGTCCGACTTGTAGAGACCCCATGGACTGCAGCCCACCAGGCTTCTCCATCCATGGGATTTTCCAGGCA
>NW_011495051.1:11581188-11593418 GCF_000754665.1 Bison bison bison | reverse complement strand
TCTTTTCCAATGAGTCAACTCTTCGCATGAGGTGGCCAAAGTACTGGAGTTTCAGCTTTAGCATCATTCCTTCCAAAGAACACTCAGGACTGATTTCCTTTAGAATGGACTGGTTGGATCTTCTTGCAATCCAAGGGACTCTTAAGAGTCTTCTCCAACACCATAGTTCAAAAGCATCAATTCTTCAGCACTCAGCTTTCTTCACAGTCCAACTCTCACATCCATACATGACCACTGGAAAAACCATAACCTTGACTAGACAGAATTTTGTTGGCAAAGTAATGTCTCTGCTTTTGAATATGCTATCTAGGTTGGTCATAACTTTCCTTCCAAGGAGTAAGCGTCTTTTAATTTCATGGCTGCAGTCACCATCTGTAGTGATTTTGGAGCCCAAAAAAATAAAGTCTGACACTGTTTCCACTGTTTCCCCATCTATTTCCCATGAAGTGATGGGACCAGATGCCATGATCTTTGTTTTGTGAATGTTGAGCTTTAAGCCAACTTTTCCAGTCTCCACTTTCA
The DNA here is from genome assembly GCF_000754665.1 of Bison bison bison. Classification (NCBI taxonomy): domain Eukaryota; kingdom Metazoa; phylum Chordata; class Mammalia; order Artiodactyla; family Bovidae; genus Bison; species Bison bison. The sequence goes on along the minus strand of NW_011495051.1, from coordinate 11,592,896 downwards.
CTTTCATCAAGAGGCTTTTTAGGTCCTCTTCACTTTCTGCCATAAGGGTGGTGTCATCTGCATATCTGAGGTTATTGATATTTCTCCTGGCAATCTTGATTCCAGCTTGTGCTTCTTCCAGTCCAGCGTTTCTCATGATGTACTCTGCATATAAGTTAAATAAGCAGGGTGACAATATACAGCCTTGACGTACTCCTTTTCCTATTTGGAACCAGTCTGTTGTTCCATGTCCAGTTCTAACTGTTGCTTCCTGACCTGCATATAGGTTTCTCAAGAGGCAGGTCAGGTGGTCTGGTATTCTCATCTCTTTCAGAATTTTCCACAATTTATTGTGATCCACACAGTCAAAGACTTTGGCATAGTCAATAAAGCAGAAATAGATGTTTTTCTGGAACTCTCTTGCTTTTTCGATGATCCAGCATATGTTCACAATTTGATCTCTGGTTCCTCTGCCTTTTCTAAAACCAGCTTGAACATCTGGAAGTTCACGGTTCACGTATTGCTGAAGCCTGGCTTGGAGAATTTTGAGCATTACTTTACTAACGTGTGAGATGAGTGCAATTGTGTGGTAGTTTGAGCATTCTTTGGCATTGCCTCTTTGGAATTGGAATGAAAACTGACCTTTTCCAGTCCTGTGGCCACTGCTGAATTTTCCAAATTTGCTGGTCAACTGTATTGCTGCTGCTGCTGCTGCTGCTGCTAAGTCGCTTCAGTTGTGTCCGACTTTGTGGGACCCCATAGACAGCAGCCCACCAGGCTCCCCCATCCTTGGGATTCTCCAGGCAAGAATACTGGAGTGGGTTGCCATTTCCTTCTCCAATGCATGAAAGTAAAAAGTGAAAGTGAAGTCGTTCAGTCGTGTCTGACTCTTCATGACCCCATGGACTGCAGACTACCAGGGTCCTCCATCCATGGGATTTTCCAGGCAAGAGTACTGGAATGGGGTGCCATCGCCTTCCCCGGGTCAACTGGGTTACCAACACTCAAATGACTGTTTTTTTTAATTTGCCTTTGAAATTATTGTCCATGACTTACCATTTCAAGAGTGCTGAGAGTTTTCCATTTTAGATCCTCTGGTGAGACAAAATGTTCCTTCTACACAAAAATAGTGTGTTCATTTAAAAAACTCAGCTTCATGTTCTGCAGTGAGCTAAACAGTGGGTCCCACTTGAGTTAACTGTTAGCAAGTGATGGTGGATTTTTTTTTTTTTTCTCTTAGATTCTTACCTAGACCCATTTATCTTTCTGAGTATTTTTTACAGATGCTTCCCATTTTCCAGTAGAGTATTTCTGTCTTAGGGGAAAAGAGTCAGAAAAAGTTGATGGGAATCAAATAGGTAACATTTTTCTGTCACTGTTAAAATAACATTTTCACACATCTCAAAGGAACATCTAGGACTTGAGAGATCCAACAAGTTTCATCTGGATAAAACTTCCTACTTCTGTCCTCCTTATTGGGGAGGAAAGGTATTCTAACCCTTGCAGAGGTGAGGGAACATTTTCCTCTATTTCCTAAACATTGTTAGGTTTTTCAGTGTTTTCTCCTCAAATGTTGGGATGGTTTCATGACTCACTGGCTTTGCATTAGAATGAGCTATGTCTAAGAAATAGATGAAAACCTCTTGTTCCTCCCCCTGTGGATAGAAAGATCCATCACAAAAGGAACCATAAAACAAAGATCAGGTCCTTTGCTTTAAGTATGTACAATGTTTATCGATTTGGAATCATACCAGTCAAGATTTACTGTTTTGACAACAATTGGATTATTTTTGGTATCAATCAGTGACTCAAGAAGCTGCCTCTGCAATCAGCTGATGCATGAAGTTATTATCAAATTCTTATGGGAATGAATTCCATTTGGTCATGTTAAACCTACAGAAGCATCACTACTGATTTATAATAATGCTTAGTATTTACTCAGTGTTGCTTAATCCAGAGAACTAAGAAAAAAGTAATTGAGTGAAATGTTAAATTCAGCCCCACTGTTACCATGACAACTGTGAGGAAAAGAAGACATCTGTCTGCCCCTTTCATGGATAAATTCCCATTATATCTTAAAATTTCCTCCTGCTAGTAGTCCCGGGTCACTCTAGGTGACAGTAAGATGCTCAGTTCCTATGAGGTGAGGTTTCTGTTTGGAAATAACCTGTAGCATCTCTTGTATGTGGGTCTGGTGTCAGTGTAATCCCTTCCCCCACTGCTTTGTTCATGATCCTAAACTTAAGCATCTGTCATAGGGGCTATTCTCTAAGTCCATCAACCCTTTAGTATTTTTGGTAAGTTATCGTCTGTGAGTTCATGTATCTGGTGGACTGTGTTGTACCTAAAGGTGTCACCTCAAGGTACTAAAGTTGAAAATGTCCTTTAATACTGTGCACCAAAAAACTGTGAAAGATACTGATACTCTTAGGATTTCAAAATGTGTATCATTGTTTGAGGGCCTGCTGGGTTTTTAAATCATATCACCCTGGCTGAAGTCTGACTAAATTTAGATCATGATACTGAACACCCTCAATGTGAGTGCTTTCCTCTGATTTTTGTGGGGGCCTTTAAGAAGGATATAAGGGGTCAAACGGGGAGATTCCTCTAGTAAGTAAACCTTAAGATAGCTAATGAGATATATTTTTGCATGGTAGCAAGGACTACAAAAATATTTTTTATCTTTTATACTTATTTTTATTCCATGTCAAGAACCACTATTTTAATAACAAATATACAAAATGCATAAGCAATGTGGTAAGGATCCTTTCAGATTGATAAGATGATAAAATAGTTAAATGGATCTGTGATATGAAGAAAGAGCTTTGAATACTTTGCCTCTTATATCTCAAAGTGATGCATCTCTGTGCTACACCTGTTATCTTGTCAAAATGGGTGCTGATTAGCTAATGGCAATACAGTTTGAAAATAATGGTTCATATCCCATTAAATCCCCATAGCTGGAAAGTATTCATGACAAGTGAGTGGTTAAGCCCCTTGTTCCAAGGCAGCTCTAGACCTTAGTTCTACAAACAAGTAGACCATCTTCTTGTTTATTTGAACAACAAAACAATTATAATCCTTCCTTCATGATTGCTGGCCAGGTTTCAAGAAATCTTTGATACCCAAGTGACTGTGGGATACTTTAAAGATTCATTATAGAAAAAGAAACAAAGTCTCCGTGTTCATTTAATGCAAGACACTTGAGTTCTGTCAAACGTACATGTTAGTCCCTTGTAGATAGTTTATGCTACAATTTCCAAGTTTGACAGGTTATTGGGACTTTACCTTAGTAAGTATTTACTGAGCTCTGACTAGCTTTAGGATAGATGAGGCAGTCCTGATTAAGATGAGGAAGATGCCCTCATGGTTTCTTGCTCTCATCTGTAAGAAATAGACCGGCTAAATAGAGACTGTGTCCTGCCTTAGACAAGAGCTGTCTCAGTGCCCTGAAGGAGGTACAAGGGAAAGGTTATTGAGATGAAGCATTTCATAAATGTTCCCTTACTGTTGGATTTTTTCTAAATCATAAAGATAAAATAAAAATACACATTGTGGCAATTTAAAGAGAAAGATCACTGGATAGTGTTGACACATAAAGCAGCACTGTGAGGGCCATACATGCGGCAGGAAGAGAGGGATGAGGAAGAAGAGGTTTATGTTGTTACAGTTAATATTGTAGCAAAAATCACATTCTGAATGTTTCCAGTATACTAAACTGTATTCTGAGCGTTTTACCTTCATTGGATCATTCAGTCTTTAGAATAATGCTCTGGAGTTCGTTCTGTCGTTATCCCAGTTTTGCCGCCAGAATGAAATGGGGCTTAGAATTTGATGCACTTGCCTAAAGTTGCCCTAGTGGTGAGTATTAGAGCTCACATTCAGATCCGATTAGTCTTATAACTGTCAACATGAGGTTAAATAATTCTGTTTGAATCACAAGGCACAGAGAGGTGACCAGTAGGAGCTAAGAGTGGAAGCATTCTTTGTCCTTTGTCAGATGCAGTATGCGAAACATTGTTTTCAGATCTGTGTGATGCAGGGAGCACCACTTGGAGTGTGCTTCATGGACTTGTGCCAGCTGTTTGTTACTGTTACGTAATTCCAGTGCTGGACCTAGAGATCATCATACTAAGGGAAGTAAGTTAGTGGAGAAAGACAAATGTCATAGAAGATCACTTATATGTGGAATCTAAAAAAATAGTACAAATGAACTTATTTACAAAACATAAATGGACTCACAGACATAGAAAACAAACTTATGGTTACCAAAGGAGAAAGAGGTGGGATAAATTAGCAGTACTGGATTAATAGATACACACCGCAATATATAAAATAAATAAACAGTGACCCACTGTGTAGTGCAGGGAAATGTATTTAATAGATTATATTAACATATAATGGAATAGAAATAAAAAAGAATATAGATACATAATATGATTATGTATAACCAAATCACTGTACTATACACCTGAAACTAACACAATATTGTAAATCAACTTTACTACAATTAAAGAAAAAGGAATCAATATTTCAATTGTAATGACAATTTGACAGTACTTTTATGTCTGTTGAATCTACTAATAATTTTAAAACATCTAAAATTTATATTTTTTTATTTCATATTTCTAGGGCTTTATTTTTTAATGTGTTATACAAGTTATGATTGATAACATTTAGGAGAAATTCTTGTTAAAAACTGGTATTTTATGGTATATCATCTGAATACCACCAACGTAGTATAAAGACCATCCTGGTTTCAGTTAGTCTATATTATTCTTTCAGTGGATTTAATATCTACCTAGCAATATTGTTACAGAATTTAAGAGCATGAGCAAATTAGCAGCTTTTAACACCCTGTTTTGCAGAAGGTAGGTTATTTCGATCAATGCTCACTAAACTAAATGTGTCACCATAAGAATGAAAACCAAGAGTTGCTCATCAGCATTTTCATTGCGGCTCAGTGGAGAGAGCACCGTGGCTGCAGGAGGGGAACTGAAGCAGAAACTCCTGTCTGGCAGATCCTCCTTCAGCCAGGCTGTTTCTGTAATTTGATCCCAGGGGAAAGAGGCAAATGAGATGAAAAAGGCACCAGTCAGAGATTTATGCAAAAAGAATTTGCAAAGAATCTGAAGTCAAGAAGGACCCAGAAGCATCTTCTGCAGTAGTTTGCAGTGAAAATTGCTGCTTTAGGATGAGGACTGGAGCTCGAGGGACAGCTGTCGGAGGGGATTGCCCTCATGCTCGGTATGTGCCCAGAATGCACCCCACCACCCCCACCAAGGCAGTGAGGGGAAGATTTTGAACAGTAAAGTAAGGAGGCAGCCTCAGCTGTTGCCTTCAGAGATGTCAGCCTCAGGTACCATTTTGCTGGGATCATCTTCCCTTTGACTTCTGGGCCTCTGAGGCCCATTCTCTACCCTCCTTCACTCCACATGGATGGTTTACTCTTGATCTCTTTTCTCACTACCAATCATCCCGCTTCAAAGGCCTGAATTGCTACATGACTTTTCACAGAATATTCTAGAGTCTTTCATTGAACATTCTGGTCCCACTGCAAACTTATTTTAGCAGTTCTCTGTGCCACATGCCTAGAAGAGAGAATTTTCCCTCCTATGCTTCAAAATGACTTTATATTCTGGCTGTCTTCTTCCATCCCAGATTCTGAAACCTTAATGAAAGTAATTACATTTTGGATTTTAAAGTAAAAAAGAAAGGAAAACCTTTACTAAATGAAAGAGTACTTTGTGAAAATTTACTGTTTCTTCTCTGTGCAAGGCCCTCTGCTGGGTAGGAGGAGAATGCAAATATAGATCAGTTACTCATTCAGTACTTATTGAGGAGCCCACTGTAATACACAGTAGGGATAATTCTAAAGTGTAAATGAATACACCAATTTAAATAGAATAAGACAAAATAAAGAAAGTCCATTGTTTTCTTCTGTACCCCGTGAACCATCTGGACCACTACTTAGGCAAGTCTACGCCACTGTAAAGACCATGATTCAGAGATGATCATACAGATGCTAGATAAATTTATCACAAAGTAGAAAACTATGTATCTTAAGAGTTGCCAATAAAATGATATGAAGTGATCGATTGGGAGCTATTATGTTAAACTGAATGGATCGTAACCATTTGTTTTAAAACACTCTCTATACATCTGGTTCTGAGTATTTATAAAACAAAATTAACATGACAGAGGGCGATGCTTAAGAGCAGAAGTTAGAATACTCTTTCAAAAGAAGGGACCTGCTAGTAAATATTTTAGGTTTTGCAGGCTGTGTTGTCTTGGTCTGAGCCAACTCAACTCTGCCATCTGCAGCATCAGTGAACACAGCCACAGGTAACGCTTCAGTAGCAGGGTCTGGCTGTGTTCCAGTCCTGCCTGCGGACTTCAGTGTACTGAATCCTGCTTAAGAGTGCAGGCTTTGGATTCATACTGGGCGATGAACTCTGGAATCAATGCAGGTGTGTGGAAACGCGCCAGTTATGTAAACACCCTGAGCCTTGGTTTAACGCCTCGGTGAGAACCCCCTGGGTGTCACCTAGGAAATAGTTAGAAGTGCAGAATCTCAGGCCTTGCCCAAGGTCTATAGATTCAGAATCTGCCTTTGAACAAGCTCCTCAGGGTATTAGTTTGTACCTTCTAGTCGGAGAATCCCTGAGGTCAGTGATGGTGATGGTGAGAATACCTGCTGACTAGGACTGCTTAGCTGTGGTTAGTTGAGATGATACTCTTAAAGGACTTCCAGCAAGGCTAGGGCTGAAATAATCTCTCCTGCGATGGTTGCTCATGGTGACTATGTTAGGACTTCTCAGAGAGCTTAGAGTCTAGTGGAATATAGAAAGGTATTTTATCAAACTGCCCTGGAATGATGAGTAGGATTTGGGTTTCCCCAGTGGTACAGGGGTAAAGAATCCACCTGCAATGCAGGAGACACAGGTTCAGTCCCTGGGCTGGAAAGGTCCCGTGGAGGAGGTCATGGCAACCCTCTCCAGTACTCTTGCCTGGAAAGTCACATAGACAGAGGAGCCTGATGGGCTATTGTCAGCAGGGTCGCAGAGTCAGACACGATGGCAGCGACTGATCACACATACACATGATGAGTAGTATTTAGTCCTGCAGTGATAAGGGCTACAGCTTAGTAGGGTCACTGTACATATGCGCAGGTTTAAACAAACATAGCTGCACTTTCAACAGTGAGTGAGTAAATGGTGTCTATGAATGGGAAAAGCTAGGCCTACTCCCTGTTGGCATTTTTTAAACCCTCTTGGAATCCTGAGATTTTTTTTTTTTTTTCATTGCGTGCTTGTGATAACTTGAGTTAATAGATGATACAGAGCAAGAACTCAAAAAAAAAAAACTTATTTGTTATTATACATAGAAAGCCTGATGCCAGTTTATTTGACAAATGGTATTTATGTGAAAGAAGGAGTTGTGGATTTTCTTAATGTAGCCGCCTTTACTCTTTCTACCCCTTACAGGCAAGCTTCTAAAAACACCTACTCAGCAACATCCCTATGCAGACTCTTTGTTACCTGTTTTCTAGTACTTATAGTGTCTCCATTTCTTCCCTCCCATTCACTCCACAAACTTCTCTAAACTGCTCTTTCCTTCACAAAACTCCATCAGAAAAAGTGGTCCCCAACCACTTTGGTGTTTTTAAGGTCAAAGATTGGTCATATTAAGTCAGTCAGTATTTTCAACACTCAAGGATTTTTCTGTTCATGAAGCACTTTTCCTGCGGGCTTTGTAATCCTCGACTTTCCCTTGGTCACGCTTGGTCCTCTGCTCACTGTACACTTTGCTTTGGAAATGTCATCTGTAACCATGAAGTTATTAACTAACCTATGACAAGTTCAACAGGGAGGTTGTCAGTTGGTTTTCACTCTGACTTCACACTAACAGATAATCCTACTTATTTGGCATCTCTTGTTAGCTGTTTCCTAGGCAACTAGACTGTAACAAGTCCAATCTACATTCCTGAATATGACATAGTCATCTTTGTTAGATAATGTACTCTCCTAGACTATAGTATTCCATTAGCTTCATCTCATCCTGTGATTAGACCTCAAAATACATGGTGACTATGTGGTCTTTCCCCTCTAGCAGACTAAAAATGGAAACAACCTTCCTTCCTCCTTCAATTCCTCCCATTCCTCCTGCCCTTCCTTTCCTAACTCTCTTCCTTCTCCTCCTTTTCTATTATCCTTACATGCCCTATACCTAGATAAGTATTCACATTTGACACTCAAAATATTCACTGAATGAATTAATCTGCTTCAATGAAAAAAGCATAGTCTAAGCCACAGAGGCATACAGACTTGACTCAGGATCCTAGGCCCTGCCTCATGCCTTTGTTTTTTTCAAAGTAATTATGTGTCTTTCCTGAGTCCTCCTCTTATTCTCTTCAATTCAGTTCATTTCAGTCACTTAGTCGTGTCTGACTCTGCAACCCCATGGACCACAGCACACCAGGCTTCCCTGTTCATCACCAACTCCTGCAGCTTCCTCAAACTCATCTCCATTGAGTCAGTGATGCCCTCCAACCATCTCATCCTCTGTCATCCCCTCTTCCTCCTGCCTTCAATCTTTCCCAGGATCATGGTCTTTTCTAAAGAGTCAGTTCTTCGCATCAGGTGGCCAAAGGATTGGAGCTTCAGCACCAGTCTTTCCAATGAATATTCAGGGCTGATTTCCTTTAGGATAGACTGGTTTGATCTCCTTGCAGTCCAAGGAACTCTCAAGAGTCTTCTCCAACACCACAGTTCAAAAGTGTCAGTTTTTTGGCACTCAGCTTTATGGTTCAATCCTCACATCCATACATAACTACTGTAAAAACCTCTTTTCCTCTTATACTCTTAGTACTATTCATAAAAACACCTACAGTCCATGGTTCTTGTAAGGTTATAAATGATGCCATAAGGGAAGTATCCATCATGGTGCCTGATACAATGCAAAGTAAATACATATTAATCCATCACTCCTTTTCTAGGGCTATATCTATTTATTTTTTCACTATTTGTTCCCATAATGTATGAGCAGCCACTATGTGTAAGAGGATGCTGTTCCAGATGCTGGGGATCCAGCAATAAACAAAATGGGCCACGTTTCTACTCTTGTGTTTACTTATATTTTCATGTGGGGAGGCAGGAAATAATTAAATACATTTACTAAGTTTTAAATACTTTCTCTGGGAATGCTAAGAGGAAATAGGAAAACCATTCTGGTAGGGTGCCATTTGGAGAAGGCAATGTGGCATCCCACTCCAGTACTCTTGCCTGGAGAATCCCAGGGACAGTGGAGTGGAGCCTGATGGGCTGCCATCTATGGGGTCGCACAGAGTCGGACAGGACTGAAGCGACTTAGCAGCAGCAGGGTGCCATTTGCACATTCCCGGGGAAAGCAGCCTGCCAAAATACAGAGGGTGAGGATTGCAGGCAGAACCACTGGCAAATTGAGCAGCACTGAGATGGGAATGCATTTGGATATTCCCGGAGCATCTCCCAGTACAGCTGGAGAGGATTCAGTGGTGAGAGGTAGGAGGGGGCCTCGGTGCTGTATAGGGATCTATAATCTAGGTCATTATAGAAACTCCCGATTTCTCTCTGAGATAGGAGTCATGGGTTGATTTTTAAGAAGAGAAGTCACATAATTTGACTTGGATTTAAAGCAGATCATCTGGACTGCTTTCTGGAGGGAAAAGTTGGCAGAACAGGGGCTGAAAAGGGAAAGCAGAGTGGTGTCTGTCAGTCTAGGTAGAAGATAATGGCGATTTAGTCTATGATGGTCTTTCTCAAGGGTGTATCCCAGAGCAGCATCAACATCACCTGGGCCCAACTTTCTGAACTGCAGAGACTCTAGAGGTTGGTGAGGCCCAAGAATCTGTGTTGTAACTACCCTCCCAGGAGATACTGATGCTCAGCAACAGTGGGGAACCCCTGCTCCTGGTCATTAATGTCTTTAAAAGCAGTTAAAAAGTGGTCAGATTCCTGATATGTTGAATGTAGAGCTGATTGAATTGACTGATTTTCTGTAAAGTATGTGTGAGAAATGGGTGATTATGTGGTTTTTGAATGAAGTAACTGGTAGAATTGAGTCACCACATGATGAGAGGAGCCCCTCAAGGAACATTTGGAATGGGATCACTTTAGTTATGGCTGTATTCATTTCAATGTATCCATTAGACATTCAAGTGTGGTTTTTGAGTAGGCAGATGGATATTGAAGTCTGGAGTTCTGTTTCTCTTAATAAATCTGAGTAAGTTGTTATGTGGAGACTGATAGATTGCTATTCTGGAATTTTTTAATTCAAGAAGTGAAACTAGAAGAGGACCTACAGAGATTAAAGAACTATCTAGGGCAGCATTTTTAAAATTAGCTCAAAAGGAAAAGTGAATTCTGAAATTTCTCCGGAGACGAATTCCTTCAACTTGTCATATGCTGTGGATCACCTAATAGAGTCCCTTAAATGTGTAAGTGTGTTTTAATGAGCCCGGAAATGAAAATCATTCCATGATTACTTTGAAAGACAAAGGTGTTATGAACAGTTCATATCCTTTGGTAGCACTATGTATCTGATTTAATAGCTTGCTGAGGGGCTGGGTTGCTTTAGAAGTCCATAGTGTGGCATTTTTATGTAGATCCTACTAAGGATCTTAATCGTCTGTGAAGTCTGTTTCACGTTAGATCTTTTCAAAATCTTCTAGGCCTAATTTGCACCAATCAATTTAATTTTGAACAGCCCAGGTTCAAAGTTATATTGGATAGTAATACATAATTTCTTTTTTTACAAAATTCACATACCCGAATTATGTATTGTGCTATCCAATTTCCTCTTTGTTTAAAATACAGTAGATTTTCTTTATCTTGAAAGAATTGAATGTTTTTATTTTTTAACTCACCATATGCCTAAATTTATAATAGAATGATTGTATTAAAACTTGTTGCTGAATTAAGAATCTAAACTCATGACATTATTATTTACCTAAGTGTAAGAAAGAGTACTTGCATAGTTCTGCCCTGAATTATGGTTCTGACATATTTTGATGCTCCAGAATTTCAAAAGTGGCAAATTTAGAAGGAAGTGTTGGAAAATAGAGTAAACTCTCAAACTAAATATTTTTGGTGTCTTGAAAATTGAACAAAGATGTATTCAGTGCAGCTAGCTTTTAAAAAAACTTTTATATTTTTAATTGAAGTGTAGTTAATTTGCAATGATGTGTTAGTTTCAAGAGTACTGTAAAGTGGTTCAGTTACATACATAGACACACATTCACACATGTATTCCTTTTCAGATTTTTTTTCCATTATAGATTATTATAAGATATTGAGTATGGTTCCTTGTGCTATACAGTAAGTCCTTGTTTGTCAACTAGCTTTTTTGCTGAGTCCCAAAGTATGAGCAACAGACTGGTTCCAAATAGGAAAAGGAGTTCGTCAAGGCTGTATATTGTCACCCTGTTTATTTAACTTATATGCAGAGTACATCATGAGAAACACTGGACTGGACGAAACACAAACTGGAATCAAGATTGCCGGGAGAAATATCAATCACCTCAGATATGCAGATGACACCACCCTTATGGCAGAAAGTGAAGAGGAACTCAAAAGCCTCTTGATGAAAGTGAAAGTGGAGAGTGAAAAAGTTGGCTTAACGCTCAACATTCAGAAAATGAAAATCATGGCATCCGGTCCCACCACTTCATGGGAAATAGATGGGGAAAC
>NW_011495051.1:11580352-11581088 GCF_000754665.1 Bison bison bison | reverse complement strand
CAGAAAATGAAAATCATGGCATCCGGTCCCACCACTTCATGGGAAATAGATGGGGAAACAGTGGAAACAGTGTCAGACTTTGTTTTTCTGGGCTCCAAAATCACTATAGATGGTGACTGCAGCCATGAAATTAAAAGACGCTTACTCCTTAGAAGGAAAGTTATGACCAACCTAGATAGCCTATTCAAAAGCAGAGACATTACTTTGCCAACAAAGGTTCGTCTAGTCAAGGCTATGGTTTTTCCTGTGGTCATGTATGGATGTGAGAGTTGGACTGTGAAGAAGGCTGAGCGCCAAAGAATTGATGCTTTTGAACTGTGGTGTTGGAGAAGAGTCTTGAGGGTTCCTTGGACTGCAAGGAGATCCAACCAGTCCATTCTGAAGGAGATCAGCCCTGGGATTTCTTTGGAAGGAATGATGCTAAAGCTGAAACTCCAGTACTTTGGCCACCTTATGCGAAGAGTTGACTCATTGGAAAAGACTCTGATGCTGGGAGGGATTGGGGGCAGGAGGAGAAGGGGATGACAGAGGATGAGATGGCTGGATGGCATCGGTGACTCGATGGACATGAGTCTCAGTGAACTCCGGGAGTTGGTGATGGACAGGGAAGACTGGCATGCTGCGATACATGGGGTCGCAAAGAGTCGGACACGGCTGAGCAACTGATCTGATCTGATCTGAAAGTATGAGCTAAGTGGTTGTCATACTAGGTGGTAACTATTAAGTTAAAAATCTC
>NW_011495051.1:11571796-11580252 GCF_000754665.1 Bison bison bison | reverse complement strand
GGGGGGGGGTGGGCTTCAGTGGTCCTCTCAGTCTCTTACTGAGGAACCGTGTCAATGGCCAAAATATCTACCTTCTCATCTAGAAGTGGAAATGACCCAGTCTGGAAACATGGATCTTGTTCAGTTTTTAAAAGTCATTAAAGGCTATTCAGACCCAATAGAAATGTCAGCATACTTTAAAGATGCAAATTTATGAGTCAGATATAAAACAATATGTGATGTGCATAATTAAGAAGATAAAGTACGTGATAAAAATTGTTATGGCAAACTTTGAGCTGTAATGACTTGGCTTTAAGTTGGTAAGAATAAAGTTCTTTCCTGGGTGAAAAGTTTGCTGAAATTGATTCTTTGAGGAAAGACCCATTAATCCTATGTATCTAATAACTGCTAGCTCTGTGTGCTCGTGGATGTTCCTGCTTATCCTCATGTATTCTGCAACCGCATTTCTCTGTGCCCTGTAACTTTTCCATTCACGCCTGGCTTAGCTCTTAGCTGCTTCACCTTGACATCAGCTGCTTGTAGTGCAGCAGGCGTTCATGCAGTGCACTGACTTGCCCTTCCTTGCTGCTGCTCTGGCTTTGTGAGAGACTCTGTTCTGTTGTTCAGTGTGTGGAGAGACTCAGAAATGATGTTTGTGAACGTGCTTTCCCTGATGGGTATGTTTTGCACACCTCTTCCATGGTCTCCTCTCTGGACGTGCAAAGGTTTTCTTTCAAGTTTAGTTGGAAATATGGATAGGGGTTGTGGCAGGGGTGTTTTCAAAGTGAGATGACAGGATATTGCCCTCTGCAGTTTTGGCTGGAAAGTGTCTAGCCCAGATAAGAGACTGTGGTAATTTTCTGCTGTTTTACAGCTATTACAATTCCAATTTGTCTGATGAGGTTTCAAAATAATAATCCTTCTAATAATAAACCCTGAAATAAAGGGGATAGCTCATACTGAATTCCTTACAAACTCCTACAATGTAAGGCTCCTTCTTGATTTATTTATTTAGAGGAATATTACATCGCTTACAGAACACAAGGGAGCCCAAAATAACCCGAATCAATGCTCGTTTTGGGTACTTACACAGGTTATGTAACAACCACAGAGAAAAGTTAAAAAGAAAATTTAGATAGATTTGCTATATACTTGTGAAAATATTACCTCACAGCTATAGGTATTTGGTATCATTGCAAACATGTCTTCAAATTCACTTTACAAAGTAGTAAGTAGTTACCTTGTAGCAATAATGATTATATACTTATGGGTCAGTTGAAAAAAAATGGTGCGTTCTAATATTATGGAACTCCATGTTTTATCTTGGGATAACATTTTAGGAATAGGATTATACTCAAATTGAATAAAAATCATCTTAACAAAAAAGATAATATAAGAAAATATATTACAACACATGCTCTAGTGAAAACAAAGGCGGCAATGTTGAAGCACAAGTAGATGTTTAAAATAAAACTGTTTCATGAATCTTTAGTGGAAGTAATAAATGTATAAATCTATTTATGTACATGTAATAAAATTATATATATATACACACACACACACATGTATATTAGTTACTCAGTTGTGTCCGACTCTTTGTGACCTCATGGATTGTAGCCAGCCAGGCTCCTCTATCTATGGAATTCTCCAGACAAAATACTAGAATGGACTGCCATTCCCTTCTCCAGGGGATCTTCCCTACCCGGGGATCGAACCTGAGTCTCCTGCATTGTAGACAGATTGTTTACCCTCTAAGTTACCATATATTTGTATATCTTTTAAAGCACAACCTTAGCTAAACAAATATTATAGATAAATTAATCATATGTATATCTATCATATATATATACAATGTACATGTGCACGTGTGCTGACTGTATATAGTTGGGTTGGCTAAAACATTTTATTTTATTAAATTTGAGATCATAATGAAAAGAGAGGATCTGTTTAAAATTTGAGTGATTTCTTTTCTGGTGCAGATGGTGTTTCCTTATTGCTCTTCACATTTTCTCTCTCAGTATGTGTAGTTTACATTGTTATAATCCTTTTTAAAAATACAAATGTCCCCTGAGAGGACAAACATAGTATCAGTTATCTTTACAAGCATTGTGTTTTTAACATTTAGTTGAACAATGAATATGTTAGTTTTTACTGGGCAAAGCAGTAAAGGGCTGTGTGATATTTTTGGAGAAGCATGAGGAATTGGAACTGAGTTTTAATTTCACCATTGTAAAATTCGAATCTATTGCTATTGTTGTTAAACTCTTTCTTCAAATGTACTAAAAAAATCTCTGCTCTAATTATGTTAGTTATTAGGAAAATCCAGAAAGATTGTAGAATCTTAGAAATGTAAGACAACCTTCCAGACTATTATATTGAACAATGCAGCCTTTTTAACTCCACTCCTAGTTCTGCTCCCTGGAACCATACTGTGTCTATAGATATCTTGCAATTTGTGACTGGCTGGGTTTTGAATTTATTTAGAATGGCCTTCCAAACTGGTGCTTTATAAGGATCAATAAATATGCATGTGAGGGTGTATGTGTGTAAATCTATATGTGTTTATAAATGTTAAGACTTACAAAGCCTTTTAGGAGCACAAGTTCTTGTTCTTCTTAAACAAGCATCAATCCTGCTAGATTGAATTTCAGCATTCAGAACTTTTGTTAAAGTGAAGAACTACATGAGAACATTGGATTTCTAGAAGGTAAAAGTGAGGGATAAATAAAGGAAGTATTTCCAAAGAAATATTTCCTGTCCTTTGTGATAGTCACCTGCTACCCTGGTGACTCCGGTGCAGGTAACTCTTGATTGGAAGGACTTGGGCACAATCGGATTGTTGTTCAGTTGCTAAGTCATGTCTGACTCTTTGTAGCCCCTTGAACTACAGCACACCAGGCTTCTCTGCCCTTCACTATCTCAAACTCATGTCCTTCGAGTTGGTGATGTCATCCAACCATCTCATCCTGTTACCCTCTTCTCCTCCTGCCCTCAGTCTTTCTCAGCATCAGGTTCTTTTCCAGTGAGTCGGCTCTTCGCATCAGGTGGTCAAAGTATTGAAGCTTCAACTTTAGCACCAGTCCTTCCAGTGAGTATTCAGGACTGATTTCCTTTATGATTGACTGGTCTGATCTCCTTGCTGTCCAAGGGATTCTCAAGAATCTTCTCCAACACCACAGTTTGAAAGCATCAATTCTTCAGTGCTTATCCTTCTTCATGGTCGAACTCTCACTTCTGTACTTGACTACTAGAAACACTATATCTTAGATTATATAGACCTTTGTTGGCAAAGTGACGGCTCTGCTTTAAATATGCTGCTGCTTATGTTTGTTATAGCTTTTCTTCCAAGGAGGAAGCATCTTTTAATTTCATGGCTGCAGTCACTGTCCAGTGATTTTGGAACCCAAGAAAATAAATCTGTCATTGTTTCCACTTTTTCCCCACCTATTTGCCATGAAGTGATGGGACCAGATGTCATGATCTTAGTTTTGTGAATGTTGAGTTTTAAGCCAGCTTGTTCACTCTCCTCTTTCACTTTCATCAAGAGGCTCTTTAGTTCCTCTTGCTTACTGTCAATACAGTGGTATCATCTGTATATCTGAGGTTGTTGATATTTCTCCTGGCAATCTTGATTCCAGTCTGTGCGTCATCCAGTCCAGCATTTCACATGATGTACTCTGCATATAAGTTAAATAAGCAGGGTGACAATATACAGCCTTGATGTATTCCTTTACCAATTTTAAACCAGTCTGTTGTTCATATCCAGTTCTAACTGTTGCTTCTTGGCCTGCACACAGATTTCTCAAGAGCAGGTAATGTGTTGTGTTATTTCCATCTCTTTCAGAATTTTCCACAGTTTGTTGTGATTCATATAGTCAACGACTTTAAAGCAGAAGGAGATGTTTATTTTCTGAAATTCCCTTGCTTTTCTGTTGTCCTGAGGATGTTGGCAGCTTGATCTCTGGTTCCTCTCCCTTTTCTAAATCCAGCTTGTATACCTGGAAGTTCTTGATTCATGTACTGTTGAACCCTGACTTGAAGGATTTTAAGTATTACCTTGCTCACAACTGGATATTAACTCATCTACTCAGCACTTTGTTCATTTTTCAAAATGAGACGCGCCCAGGAGATCTAGGAGCTGCTTACCACAGAAAGCTGCAAAGGGCCTAGCATGTGTCAGAGAACTGAAGGGAATAAGGAGTTAGCCTCATATTTGTCCTTTATTCTTAGGCTTGTGTAATTAAAAGACACAATAATAGAAAGAGGAAATCTGGGCTCAAGAACTCAGGACAGGAAACTTTGCTTCCTGGGGAAATCCCCTCTGGCTGTGATGGGGGAGCCTGGGCTCCTGTTTCAGAATTGCAGCTTATCACGATTCCAGTTGGTGTAGCTGCTATCCTGGGTCTTCTTTCTGAAAATAAATAAGGACATGAAACAGGCACATTTCCTGGATGAGGCAATGAATGCTAAATAAAGGAAGACATTACAGAAGGCCAGAATGAAAGTAAATAGAAGTGGAAAACCCTGATTTGTAAATTTAGGGGCCATACAAAAATCACTGCCAAATATCTGATTGATAGGCATTCCTTTTATTTTTAAACCTAAGAGATCTTTTTAATGATTAAGAGATTTTGTTAACCAAGATAGTTTTTCCAAGTTTTCTAGATAAAATAACCTTCCTGAGAGGTTAAATTTTGTGGAATGTATCCCTTCTGTCTTCTGAGTAAACAGTTCTCTTAATTGCATTAAGTTTTTGGATGTGACTGATGGTTCTATCTGATGAGGGCCAAGCTCTCTGCTAAGTGATTGTATATCTTCTATGTTGGAAAAGACTCAGTTTTTTTCAACCTAAATAAAAGATGATTTATAGCCAGCATGACCTTTTTCCAATTGATAGTTAGTACAAAGACAAGCTCATTTACAGCTGAGAGAAGAAAACTTTCATTATGTAGGAACCTGAGAGAGACAATTGAAGGTAAAGAAAGATAGGAATTTTTTCAATATTTTTTATTCTCTGGCAATTTGTCCAAAATCACCAAAATTTTAAATATTATTTTAAGTCAATACGCTTTTGATGAAAGAGATTAAATGAAGAATGAATGATCTCAGAGCTAAGAGCTGCCTAGGGAAGATGTATTACAGAGGCAGTGCAAGGACTCTGTAGCACTGGGGTTTCTCACATTAATATATCTGTAGCAAAGGAATGATACTTTGCCTACCTATGAAAAAGGTTGTACATGACCTGGTTAATATTGCTATAAAAACACTACTATTTGGCCACATCAGCTAAGACTTATCAGAGATACAACATGGTTTCCTGGACACAACAGCTGGATGAGCCATACGTTTTGTAGTCAAAGAGGCCTGATTTCTTTACTGCTTCCTAACTATGTGCCCTTGGGCAAAGTACTTGACATCTTTGAACCTCACTTTTCTTTCATGATCTGTTAAAATAATAATGTCAAACCTTAGGTAATGGTCATACTAAGAAGATAATGTATAGTAACTAGTAGTAAACCTGTAAGTGGTCCACAGAACTTACCCATTAATTTCCATTACTCAGTCCATTTGATAAGGGTTCCACACCATTATCCCACTCCTGGCACATAGACCTGAGCTTCCCTACAGAGGGGCCTCAGGATGGAAGAAAAAGTCAGTCCATCCTTTCTTTATGGATGTCCATCCTTTCTTCTTGCCAGAATCTGACTTCAGGGAAGACACTGCTGAAATATATCTTGAAGGAGAAGCTAAGAGAATCTTTAAAACATATTTCAGTAGGGATCTAAAATGGATTATGAAGTCAAGAATTTGAGATTTACATGGAATTGAAAGTGGCAGAAGCGGGTACGTTATAAATGATGTTTACCTACAGTAGATGGGTTTGGGGGTTTTGTTTAATGGCTACCATTGTGCCAGCGATAATATGAATCACAGTTATCTAAGTATGTGGCTTGGAAAACTCATGGTTCCAGTTTCTACCCTTAAACTCTGAGTGTGAGCTGTTGAGAGAACCCCTTTATTCCTTTTCTCCATCTCTAAAAGTCACCCAGATCCATGGTGGATCCCACAGTTTCACTGACTTCTCATCCCATAGGAGCCCCAGTGGTGCCAGTTGGTCCCCTCCATCCTGGCACCCTTCTGATCGAAAGATTGGGGAATGGGAAGCTACTTTTTAGAGCTACATGCAGAGGATGGAAAAAGGTTTTTCTGTTTTAAACAATTAAAAAAAAAACAAAAACTTAGTTAAGACTTTTCTAAATGCCCTCAACTTATTATTTGGTGAAGATAACATCTTGAGATGATGTATTTGTGTGCACATACCACTGGTAAAAGTAAGAACTTACACATTTGCCAACTTGCTACTGCTCTTGCTCAGAAATAAAAGGTCAGCTTTCCACAACCCAAAGGAAATGTCAATTACAGAAATTGTGTAAAGTTTTCATTGCTTTTAGTATAAACTCTCAGTTTCCTGGTGATTTTGATAAAAAGTATATCTTTTGGGAAATTCTAATTTCCCTTGCTAGAGTTATTTCAGAGTATTCACCTAATGCCTCACAGAATTCAGTACTACCAGGCATAGCATAAAATCTGTAGAAGAGAAAATAGGATAAAGAAATATTATAAAGAAAACATCAAGTCATAAAATCAATGATAAAGGTAAAAGTACAGACTTATGATATTATATAATTTTCTTGAATCAGCTGTGAGTTCCGCATAATAAGCTGTTTTGTGTATCCACTTCTTTTGAAAGCTGTTTGTGTTTCTTTCACAGTTCTCCAAACATATTCATTCTTACTGAATAGTATTGGTTCAGCTAATGCTGACTGTGAGCTGTGAGAAGGCAGTAAGTGAGAAGCAAAATAAATGATCTCAAAATTTAATGACATAGTCAGGAATGAGGATAGGACTATGAATTGACTTCTAAACTTTGTTTGAAAATTTGGAACCTATACTACGTCTTCAAAGACCTTGTGTTGGAATTGTCAGAGAAAGAGGAAGATACAACATCAAAAAGTTGGAAAATAACTGTATTTGAAGGAGTGCTGAGATAGGCCTTACTAGAGCAGTTATGGAAGACAAAGCCAAATGCTTCTATTAATATTGAAATTACATGAATTATAAGGAGTATAGTGGTTTTTTTTTAAGTGGATAGGCACGTGATGAGTGGGATTGGTGTATGGCAATGATGTCATGAGGACTTGGGTTGTTTTTGTGTGTGAACAATGGGCAGGCAGCCAGTGAGGAGGATGGTCTGAAAGATTTACTGGTAAACTGTGGACAGCTTAGTGGACACAGAGCATTGTTAGGAGGCTGTATGGGTGTAATCATGGCTTTAGTGAAGTGCTGTTGGAAGTGGAACAGGGGTGGATGTAGGAAACAAGAAAGTTTCCAGAACATGGTGTTGATTCAGAATGCAAGACTGTTCTCAACTGTGACACTGCTAGGAGACTCCACCCACCTCTTTCTAAACTGAAGACTTTGACCTACAGCCACTCAGATCTGATAACTGATTAATTCATTGATACTCTATGATTATTATTATCATGTCTGTAGGCAGGTATGCTTTTTTCTTAATATTGATTTATTTTTTAATTTCTTAAAATTTTTATTGAAATACAGTTGATTTAAAATGTGGTAATTTCAGATGGACACCAAAGTGATTCGGTTGTCTGTGTAGGTGTGTGTGTGTACACACACACACCTTGTGTACATCCTTGTGTACACACATCTCTTGCATCTCCTGCATTGGCAAGTGGATTCTTTACCACTGTACCATGTGGGAAGCCCATATATATTTCTTTTTCCTTTTTTTGCATTCTCTTTCATTCCACTATGGCCATAGGGAATTGATAGTATTCCAAATCAAAGACTAAAAAAAAGGATTTCATTATTCTATAGACAGAGAACTCTTATTTCTACCATCTGTTGTCTTTAAGGAACTCAGTCTAGTAACTAGTGATAGGTAATAAAGTAAAAAAAGAAAAGACAATAAATTCTTAGATTGAGAAAGTGATTCTTTAGCATATGGTAGCTTCTAACTCAGGGTCAGCAATAAGCCTTTAAAGTTCTAAGGAAAATGAATTTAGCTTCTCGCAAAAAAAAAAAAAAAGAAACAAACTATTATGGGATAGTACAGAGCTTTTTCAAGCAATAACTTAAGAAAATAGCATGGAGGTTAAGAAATATATTAGAATAATATGGACATGTTGAGATGAACATGAAAATTTGACTCTTAAAATGATTAAAATACTAAATATACCTGTAATTATTTATCCCAAGATACTGACATTGTATGTTTCCTATTTTGGAACATCCTGTGGAATTTATATTATGTAAAAAGTAATTCATTCAGCTGTTCAGAAAGATAGAGGATGCGTGCAGTTTCTTTTTTTTTTTATTTAACTTTGCAATATTGTATTGGTTTTGCCATATATCAAAATGAATCTGCCACAGGTATACATGTGTTCCCCATCCTG